>NC_079441.1:28248999-28456499 GCF_903798145.1 Danio aesculapii | reverse complement strand
TATCATATAGGACTCATCCATACATACATACACTAGCTTCTCTTATGCTACCTAAATTTGCATTAAATACTGTAAAGCAATATTATTACATATTATTACATATTTTTCCAATTTACAAATTTTAAAAATAATAATAATTATTGTCATGCATAAGTTAATAAATAATTACATTGTTGAAAATTAGGGAATTTCTATGATTAAAAAGTCTATAAAGAAGATTTCTATAATGAACAGAAAGTCTTACAAAATGAAAAATTTTAATTACAAAAGAGTTTACTGCCTGTTTTTGATCAGTGTAATGTGTTCTGGCTGAAATAGTATTAAAAAAAAAGTATTGCTTGCTTTAAAAAACAAATAGATAAAAAACTAGTGTTCATGCAATTCAAAGAAAGAAAGTTTTGATCAATTATTTTATTTGTCAATCTATTGTTCTTATCTATTACTTTAAATTTTAGACTTTCAAGGTAACATTCCAAAAGTTTATCATTACAATTTTGCTTCAATATTACTTCATTTAGGTGATGCGGTGGCGCAGTGTGTATCACTATCGCCTCACAGCAAGAAGGTTGCTGGTTCGAGCCTCGACTGGGTTAGTTGGCATGTCTGTGTGGCGTTTGCATGTTTTCCTCGTGATCGCGTAGGTTTCCTCTGGGTGCTCTGGTTTCCCCCACAGTCCAAAGATGTGGTATAGGTGAATTGGGCGTAGTGTATGTGCGTAAATGAGTGTGTATGAATGTTTCCCAGTGATGGGTTGCAGTGACCTCAGTTTAATAAAGGGACTAAGCCGAAAAGAGAATGAATGAATCAATGAATGAATGAATTACCTAATTTAAAAATTAGGCTTACAATTTTTTATTTTATTTTACTAGACTCTTTATCACAATCGTCGTCTCACAATTTATAATCTGAACATATACTTGCTCATATACTTCAGGTGACTCCCCTCACATTTTGAAGTTAAATATTTAACAATATGTAGGCCCACATGGAATCTGCACACTCAGAAATCCGCAGATTTTTAGCCCATCATTGAGTCTGTATTTACTTGCGTAAATTTATATTTATTCAATTTTCAAATTCATTTCACAAATTTTTTGTGCTATAATAATAATACTATTCAAATTTTCATATGATTTATTTACAATACAGTTTGTAAAGTAATTTGTTCTGTCTTTTAGTAGATATGAGAGACTTGCTTTGTTTACCAAATATGTTGATCTAATTGGATTTGCATTGTAAACATTAAATAAAGGTTAAACATATTATTTTTTTATTTCATATATTAAGTATTTAGTTACGGTACTTCTAAAATGATTCTGCATAAATCCACAGATTTTTTACAAAATTCTCAGCAGAAATAGCAAAAAATGTCTGCAGATTCTGTCTGGCCCTATATGTAACGTTATGTAGTTGTTGGTTGAGTAACTCCAGTAGAATTGGATATAATTAGTATGTCCCAAACCATAGTAGCCTATGTTGAAAAGTGTATGTCAAAGGTTCCCGAATGTTTTACCATTGTCTGTGAAAATTTGAAGTGTGGAACCGTTTTCAGAAGGATGCAGACTTCAAAGGTGAGTCCTTCGAAGTCCACACAGGCCGAACCGAGCATTTTAAAATGAGACGATGTAGACTACAGAGGACAGATCTCATCACCAGGCAACCGTAACAGATGCTGTTAATAAGCGCTGATAAAGTTTGTAATGACTTTTTTTTCAAAGTGATTTTAAAACTTATTGTAAGTGATCTGAAGGCAAAACAAGGTTTATAAAAGCTGGAAATATATTTCCTTTGATCCATAAACATAAATATGTAAACTGTCCATAGTAAGACATGTCATACTCTTTTTTTTTCTTTTCTTTTTTTATAAATGTGTTTAGATAACCAAGCAAAATAAACTAAATTCATACATTTAATCTGGAGTTTTCTTTTAAAACGTCCTGCCGTTATCAGCGCGCAATGAATCTTGGGACGTTCGAGGCCTCGAAGGATCCACCAGTTGTGTACTACATTACCTGGGAAATGAAGGGTGCATTTAAAGGCTGCGTTTGAAAGAGCCTTTGAATTCTTTGAAATTGAGACAGCCTTCATCACACCTCGATGACGCAGCGCACTTCGAATGCATCCTTCAGAGGATGCAGCCTCTGAAATGAGACACAACATGTGCGTTGGTTATGAATTTAATTAAAACTACAAACTCGGGTAAAAAGTGTAAACAAACTGCAAACATGGCGGATGCGCAAGACCAGCAGTCAAGTAGAGGACACTATTTAAATCACGTTTTCTGTGTTATATTTAATCTGCAACAACAAACTGTGAACTTATATCAAGAT
The DNA here is from genome assembly GCF_903798145.1 of Danio aesculapii. Classification (NCBI taxonomy): domain Eukaryota; kingdom Metazoa; phylum Chordata; class Actinopteri; order Cypriniformes; family Danionidae; genus Danio; species Danio aesculapii. Next base: position 28,454,169 of record NC_079441.1, on the reverse strand, counting down.
ATTGGACATATCTAAATGTAGAATTATCGGAAGACCTAAGGAGATTTCTCTGCATGAAAGACTTGTGAATGGCCGATTAACCTGCTGCTACTTCTCCAATAAGGTGGGAAATTAAATATGAAAAAATGTGGATGATTTGTCGAGATGACTGACGGGATGTAGCTAAGCAACTGTTAACGAGGAAGTAGTACGTGCCAAAGCTTGCGTAGCATACTCAAATATACCTTTCCTTCACATAAAAGTACATACTTTTAGGGCGTCGTATAAGTATGCAGCACGAGTTACTTGCCAAGAAAGTGACGTAAAGCTGGCATCCGCTAGGTGGCAGCGGCACTGTGAGTCTTGTGTTTATTCCTTCAAGTGGCTGAGGACGCTCTGTTTCACAACTTCAGAGACTGTTTGTGTAGTGTTTGTTATAGGAATGTGCCTTTTCACAGAATCAACATTTGCAAGAAGGTAAGCTGCCAGAGCAGAAAACTCAGTTCGGAAATTAAAGTAAATATTTACAGCCAATCATCGCATATGTACACTCAGTCATTTTTCCCCCTCATCAAAAAGTTTCATACATAGACATGAATGGCGCTTTTGAAAATACTTTTAAAGTCATGTACACAAACATCAGATGAACATTTTGTGGTTTATTAGGAGGTGTGTTTGATGTTAGATGTTTAACTCAAACGACCATTCAATACTACTCGTTTTAAGTTACTTGGGATTGTAACAGTTCTCTCAAGCCCATAAGCCAAGTCTTTTTTTATTATGGTAATCTGTGGTAGCCTATGTTATTGATTAGTTGTGTGCGATATGTTGTGCCTTTATTCTTTCTGCTTTGTGTAGAATTACAGTAAGAGGAGACAAACTCCATCACGACACAACTGATGCAGCTCTGATTTTGTGGTCTCGCTCAGAGTAAAAGAGTATGTTTCCTCTGTAGGACGTCTCGGCAGATGAACACACAGACAGGGAGCTCTTCACCAAACAAAAGGCACGTTTGAGATAGGAGCATCTCCCTATTGATTCAGTGGCTTTCAATATTTCGGCAGCACCATTCATCTGCTCGTGTGTCAGGCTTCTTTTGTGCTTCACAGGCGGACCATCAGAAATCTCACACGAAATATTATGTTCAACTCAACTGTGACTGGAGTGTGTTCATCCTCACTCAGGCTGACAGTCAACTCTCGCTCTTCCTTCCTTTTTTACTGTAATCATTACATCTTTCTGCTATCATTGCTTTTTTTCTATTCTGTCCATCTTTCATTTCTTTCATCATTTTTCCTTTCTTTCTTCCTTTTTGCTTTCTTTATCATTCTTATTTTGCCTGCCTCTTTCTTTCTTTCTTTCTTTCTTTCTTTCTTTCTTTCTTTCTTATGAAGGATATTTTTGTGGAATAATATACTTTAATAATGTACTGGCGGTTCATTCCGCTGTGGCGACCCCTGATTAATAAAGGGACTAAGCCGAAAAGAAAATGAAGAAATGAATGAATAATGTACTCAAAGTGAAAGTTTGCCTAAAAATGACATTACTTACCTTTTACTTGTTTCAAACTCTCTTTCTTCTGTTGAACACAAATGAAAATATTTTGAAGAAAGCTGGAAACCTATAACCAGTGACTACGTCCTGGTATTTGCTTTCCTACTATGGAAATCAATGGTTACAGGTTTTCTTCAAAATAATTTCTTTTGTGTTCAACAGAAGAAAGAAACTCATAAATATCTCAAACCACTTCAGGATGAGTATGGTTTCCAGCCTCAGGTGCCTAGGAAGTTTGGCCAGAGGAGAAATTGTTGTGCCCAACTGAGCCTTCACGTTCGTCAATTGGTGAAGTTTTGTTCCTCGCCACTGGCTTGCTTGGTTTGGGACTTGTGAAGCTGCACATCAATGGATTTGCTCTTCAGTGTTTGGACTTTACGCAGTCAAAAATTAAACCACACGGAACTAAACTGAACTTCAACTCTGAAAACTGGACTCAAACAGTTTCAATTTACTAGAACTTCTATGTTGAGCTGCTTTGACACAATCTACATTGTAAAAGTGCCATATAAATAAAGATGAATTAAATTGAAAAAGTACATTTTAATTTGGGCGTGAAATATCTCTAATGCATTTCTTTGTAAAGCAAATTATAATAACTAGAATTTTAATGACTTCATCTGTAAACGTTACTATGATCAGATGCTTTCTAAACTGCCATTTTCTCACTTCGCTGTCATTTTAACGATGTTTGCTTTGTTTTTTAGAAAAGCTGTGGCACATTTAGAAGTCACTTTCTGCAGCATGGACGGTGTCTGGATGTTGGTTATTGGCACATACTATAACTCCAAAGGTATTTACATCTTCTTTTGTGAAGTTTCACAAACTAATTTCGAGAGGAGCATGTGATTGACTACAGCTGATCACTATCACTAATCACTAACTAGCCAATCGGATCATTCCAAAATTAATATAAATATACAGCCTAAAACTTCATTTCTCAACTTCGTTCTCATCCATCCCTTCTCCCTCCTCAATTCTAAGTTCGGGCGACACGGTGGCTCAGTGCCTAGCACTGTTGCCCCACAGCAAGGTGGTCGTTGGTTCAAACGCTTACTGAGCCTATCAACACTCTCTGCAGAGTTTGCATGTTCTCCTCGTGTTCGTGTGGGTTTTCTTTGGGTACACCAGTTTCCGCCAACACAAAAAACATGCAACAAAAGTTAAAGTCACAAGCACCTAACACGCAAAATTAGCGGTCTATTCTTTGCAAGTTATCGAGAACTACCTGATCCCATATCCCTCCTAATGCTTACTGACCAGGCGGGAGCCCTGGGCTCACATATCTCCGAGCTCAGGGTTCTCTCCCAGGATAGCAAACCTACTCAAATAGTCAAGCATTATCTAAGTGTGAAACTTTTTAAAAGTACTTCATGAATATACCACATATAATTGAATCACATTCTTACAGTTGCCGAGAGAGCTTAAGAAATTTAAGACTAGAAATTTTATTTAGCAATTTAAGAAATCACGTGCAATTACAGTACAAAAAATGCCAGCAAATAAAGAAAAGATCTTCATCACTTTGACAGCATATGTGCTGCAAATCCTCACAACACAAACACATTTTATGAAAATGCGCTGCATTTTCACGCAATGCAAACATTTTATGAAAGCGCGCTGCATTTTCTCACAACACTTTTTAAATAGTTCGACACACAAAGGATATGTTTCAAAGGGACCCTAAAATGTGACAGGCCCGGCTATTAAGGTCATGGCTATTTAGGCTAATAAATACTAAAGACATGGGAAATGGGATATTAAAATAAACAAACAAAAACCTTTCAGAGATCACCTACAACTTTACTGAGCAACAGTCACAACACGGTAGTGTCCGTCATGTTTTTTTATGGGTTCCCTTAAAACATTTCTGTTGTGTTCTAATGTTTTTTTGTTGTGAGAAAACGCTGCGTGTTTTATTAATTTGTTTGTGTTGTGGGAAAATGCAGAGTGTTTTTTAATGTGTATGATTTTAAGCATGGGACGATAACTGTTTTCAGGGTATACTGCGGTTTGGAAAAGTCAAAGTTTTAAAACCGCCAAAATTTTCTGTTTTACCATTCTTAAGATATGTGTAAGATTTTTTATTTCCCTTTTTTGTTAATTTTTTTAGGACAACAATATCTTTAGCAGAAAAAATATCCAAAGATGTTTTAAATTGTAAATAAATCTTTGTTTTTGAAACTAATGAAGACAGCAGAAGTCAATGATTCATTTGAATTATTTAGCCTGACATGTTTACTGCTCCAAAATATTTTAAATCTTTCAAAAAATAAAATATATTGTGGTCAAAGGGGGGGGGGGGGGGGGGGTTTACCCCAGACATTTTAAAAGAAAATATTTTAGAGCAGTAATCACAATACTGTGAAACCGTGATATTTTTATCCAAGGTTTTGATACCGTCAAATCTTATACCGGCCCATGCCTATATGCGTTGTGAGAATTTGCAGCACGTTTGCTTTCAAACGGATGAAGATCTTTACTTAATTTGCTTAAATTGCAGCATGTTAAGCTCTCTTGGCCAGCATACATCTGTCGCTTGTTATGTGCATATTTATGTGCATATATATATTAGAATGCATGTTTGCTAAATTATTGACTGCTTAAAGTAAATTTCAATGCTTGACTTGTCTTTTTAACTCCCTTGGTTTCCTTTAACCCTGAAAACAGGGAATAGCAAAGACTTGTAAAAGGAGAAATGAGAGACTGAAAGATGTTAAGAAGGAGACAGAGAAAGCCAGTGATGGAATGAAAGAGAGATGGCAAGGGTAAATCTCTTCTCTCTGTTGGGGCAATGTGATCCCCTGCTCCGCTTGGCTGCGTTTGACTGGAACTCCTGTTCTTCCCTCCCAGAACAATGCAGGTCAGCTTGACTTTCAGCTGAGGGGGGCACTCATCGTCTACAGGTAGACCCTTATACACACACACTCACACACGCGCACTAGGGTTTACCTGAGGTTTGGTGCCAGTATGTACTAATATATCTGCTTTACGCTGGACAGTTATATACAGACAGATACAGACTCACTTGCTTCCTCTTTGCTTGAGGATATACGTACTTTATTTTATTGTTTGAGCTCATTTGAGATCATAGATGCGTAATCAAATGTTTAAAAACATAATTATTAATTGTGACTGTGAGCGTGCACATGTGCATCTGACATTCATCATGTTTTGGAAATCAGATGTACCCACACAATTATAATAATACTGATCAGTTTTTAACTTTTGGATAGGCTACATTGTTGTGGTCCCAAGAGGAAAACGGCTCATAAATGAAGTTTTTAAGAATGTAAAACTGTAGGATATTGATATATGGGAATATATAGTCCCCGAAAAACATGAAAACTCAACATGTGAGCGTTTGTGTGTGAATTATGTCTTATACTTGTGTATTTCTGTGTACACACCAGCGTGAAGCAGCAGTGAGTAAAGCAGATCTGTAGAGAGGAAGCAGAGGTTTTTACTCAGCACACTCTGAACAAACACAAATACACGCTCTTGATGAGACTCATACACTCAGATATTTAGCGACATTCATGCTGAAAGCCTTCTCAGTGCTAATTACACTGGAATGACACATAAAATCAGAAAGATACTCAAATTAAATATACAAGGTTGCTCTTAATTCATAGTAAGTATAGTTTGATACCTCAAACTCAGTGGTGTACCAAACCTTAGGAAATTTAATTACTATCAGCAGTTACAGAAATTAAAGAGTACTTTTGGAAGCTGTTTGGACAGAACAGTGTGTAGTTACAGTGTGTCCACAGTCATAGTGGAGTGATATAAACACAAGTCTCTTTTTAACATTTTTCTAAGGTTAAAAAAAATCCAAGATTTGACATTTTCAACAGGTATAATAAATCATCTGATGGGTATTTTGACCTGAAACTTCACGGACACATTCTGGAGACACAAAAGATGATTCTATCTTTTAAAAGGGCCAAAATTGTAGCCCTTTAATAACATTCATTCATCGTTCATTCGTTTTATTTTTCGGCTTAGTCCCTTTATTAATCCGGGGTTCCCACAGCGGAATGAACCGCCAACTTATCCAGCACATGTTTTACGCAGCAGATGCCCTTCCAGCCGCAACCCATCTCTGGGAAACATCCATATACACTCACTCACACTCATACACTACGGACAATTTATCCTTCCTAATTCACTTGAACCACTTGTCTTTGGACTGTGGGGGAAACCCAAGCACCCGGAGGAAACCCACGTGAATGCAGGGAGAACATGCAAACTCCACACAGAAATGCCAACTGACCCAGCCGAGGCTCGAACCAGCGACCTATGAGGCGACAGCACTACCTACTGCACCTCTGCGTCGCCCCTTTAATAACAACTTTTTGTAAACATTTTTTTTAAGAAGAATTCAAACTTGCATTCATTAATGTTTCCTCAATTAGCTATTGTTGTGTCTTTTATTGATGGTATTCACTTGGTAAATCAAGCTCCAAGAGTCTTCCTCCTTGTAAATGTTAATAAATAATGATGATTTATTTTCTAATTGGCTGCTGCTGCAACTTGTTTGCTGATGGCCTCCAATCCACACTTTTTCATTTGTTCCTTGTGCTTTTGATTTGCTGATTTTTAATAAGAAGAGGTAGCCGCTGTTTTAGTACTATTAATGTTGTTTAATGTTTGTCTTAAATGTGTGGTGTGGTTCGACGATAACCGTGTTCAAGGTATACCGGCGTTTGGAAAAGTCAAGGTTTTAAAACCGCCAACATTTTCTGCTATACCATTCCTAAGGTATGTGTAAGACTTTTTTATTTACCTTTTTAAGACAGCAGTATAACCAGCGGAAAAGATATCCAAATATTTTGTTTTAATTGAATTGAATAAATTGTACTGAAATCTGTGTTTTCGAAGCAAATGAAGACAGCAGAATGATTGATTTAATGATTTATTTATGTATTTAGCCTGACATCCCAGCAGGTGTAGCAGAGGCCAGCTAGTGAAGTGCTGTGCAGGTAAAACCTCACTCCTCTGACCTCTAAAAGGCCTTCTAGCGACAGACGCTAGAGGCCATGGTCTTTAGCCTCCTTGGTAAAGCAACCAACTCCCATGCGGAAAGTCACCGGTTTGATGCCAGCTCAGAGTGGGTTGCGTGGTGTAGGACCGACATGGTTACACAGGCACACAACATCATAAGACGTTAATATTAGGTTAGATGTAGGTCCTGACATCATGTGACCAAAATTCAATGTCTAGCCAGCGTCTAAGGACAACGTTAATTTGACGTCAAATAACGTTGATATTTGGTTGATTTTAGGTTGTGTTTGAAAGTGACCAAAATCCAACATCGAGCCAACATCTTAAACCAACGTCTTATTGACGTCAATTACTGACATTTTTTCAGAATTGGTGTGGCAACCAAAATCCAACATTTAATAGACGTCATAGTGGTAACGTCCACACAACGTCAAGCTGTAACATCATTAGACGTTGATATTTGGTTGATTTTAGGTTGGATGTTGGACACTGACATCGGCCTGACCATGGGTTCTGATGTCAACTCGATTTTCAATTCTAAACAATATGCAATGTGCCATGACGTTGGAATACAACGTCAGTCTGACATCATGTTGACATCCTGCGCCTGCTGGGGTGTTTACAGCTTTAAAATATTTTAAATTTTTCTCAAAATAAAATATATTATGTTCAAAATGGGACAAAAGTTTTTGTTTTTATTATACCGTCAGAATCTTATACTAGCCCATGCTTAGGTGTGGTATACATGTTGTAAATCTATTACAAAAGGGACAATAAAATTTACAGTAACAGTAACTTTACTCATTAATCTCAACAATTAACATACATATGTACACCGGCTTCCTCTTATGTCTTTCCGTCTGTCTTACACACACACACACACACACACACGCACACACACACACACACACACACACACACACACACACACACACAGGCTCAGGCTCTCAGTGAGAAGCCACTGTGAAACTGAATCTCAGCACTACAAGATAAGGCAGAATTACTGGAAGATGAACAATATGGCCGTTGTGAAGTGGCTGCCAGCCATCAGAGCTACACCCACTGAGGAGAGAGTCCAAGGTAGAGTCCGCTTGACTGAATCTAACACTATCGGATGTGAACTCTGACAGCAAGCTTGAAGGAATGTGTGTGTGTGTGAGAGAGAGAGTTTGTGCATATATATGTATGTGTGTGTCTGTACACGTGTGTCTTGGAGCTGCACCAAGTCAACTGCGCATAGTTGACCTGTAATTGGAGAAGCGGAGGCCTGTCACTTTCCCAAATTGCTGCTCAAAAGCTCTGACATGTCAGGTCAGAAACGGTGTTGAGGTACAGGCTGTGGTTTGATGGGTTTGGCCACATTACAGTCATCAGGCTGTGCTGCCGTTCAGATCTGTCTACACTGTAGTCGTGTTGACAGAGTTTCTGCCCTCAGACCTGCGGCGAATGCCAGACTTCAGTTGTTTTGTGCCAAAGTGAGGGAGAAAAAAAAAGTAAACTGATGGCAAACATGTAACTAGAAACTCTGAATAGTACTGACACAACTTGAAGTTGCATAAATCGAACTAAATGTAGGAGGTGTGAATCTTTGCGTCTTATTTTCATGCATTATATACAGTGCTACAATGTGGAATATAGTAAACTTACATGTGTTTTTTTTGTGTGCAAGTTGAAATGTAACATTGGTGGCACGGTGGCTCAGTGGTTAGCACTGTTGCCTCACAGCAAGAAGGTCGCTGGTTCGAGTCGCGGCTGGACCAGTTGGCATTTCTGTGCGGAGTTTATATGTTCTTCTTGTGTTAGCGTGGAGTTCCATGCTCTTGTTTCTTCCACAATCCAAAGACATGTGCTATAAGTGAATTGAATAAACTAAATTGTCTGTAGTGTGTGTGTGTGTGTGTGGGTGTGTGTGCATGGGTGTTTCCCAATACTGGGTTGCAGCTAGAAGGGCATCTGCTGAGTAAAACATATGCTGGAATAGTTGCCGATTCATTCCGCCGATTCATTCCGATTCATAAGTTGAATATGGAGATTGTACAGTACATGGGTGTATTTTCTATATTGTATGAGGTATGAGGTGTGTTTTTTATGTTGGTATGTATTTTGATATGAGTGAAAACATGAATGAAAAAGCAGTGGTCAGATGATCTGCATGGTGAGTCTTCATAAACTTTGGTAAATTTGTGCAAAACAGCATTTAAAATTTTGCTAAATACTAAGGCTGAACAATATATTGCTTGAGCATCGATATCACAGTGTGTGTATCTGCAAAAGTCACATAACAGGATTAGATTATTTATTAAAGATGAAAAGATAAAGATTATTTTATATTATTGTATAAAATTATTAATACAATGATGACCATGTTGTTTTATTGCGTGATTGTTTATTTTTTTTGCATTTGAATACTGTTAGCCTCCCCAGAAAACCATAAAGCACTGTTTATATATCTTTGCACTGTCGTGTTTAAATATAATACCATATTGCTTACGCTAACCTGAACCCAACCATTACTGTGAATTACTCCCAAAATCAGAGGGGAATAATAGTTAAATAACAAACATGTAGAAGTGCATAAACCTAAACTTTACTGTAAACATATTGCTTAATTCTGATTGGAATGTTGTTCCAGGATTAACATAGATGTGCATCCAGGAACATGTCCTAATTGGTGAAATCAGATTGGCATTTATATATGCTTGTCATTTATTATATTTTATGCAGATACACTACATAGAAAAATATTTGATTATCCCAGTCAATCTAAATTCATGGAATCTTTCCAAATAGATTTCTTCAAATCATCCAGTGATAATATATACATATCGCCATATATACCACAGCAAAACAAAATATCGCAATATCAGATTTTTTTTAATATCATGCAGCCCAATAATCTAAAATATTTGTTGTTGGGCAGTAAATGTGCAAGGTAAAGAATTTTAAACCTAAACGTTTGTATGAGCAATAACTATAAATTGACTATAAAATGGGGTTATCACAAAGACATGCACTATAGGTAAATTGAATAAACTAAATTGCCCTGTGTGTAGATAAGTTGGTGGTTCATTCCGCTGTGGCAACCTCTGGTGAATGAAGGGACTAGGCCGAAAGAAAATGAATGATTGAATGAATGGGGTGATCAAAATATTTGTTTTTGTAAAGTTACTATGTGATTTTCGAGATTTAATGTTTATCAAAGCTTAAATTGGTGCATTCAATATATTGTTATATTTATAAAACATTTATTAATCTTAATTAATTGCTAATTTCAGCACTTACCAATACATTATTAAATAAAAAATGGAATCTAATAATATTATTTAATAGACCTGAGCTAATTTTAACTCTGTAATCAGTTGTACTGTAATGCAATAAAAGTATTGCTATTTAATATTAGTTAACAAATTTAAAAAAACAAACTTCCTGACCTTATTGCAAAGTGTGTTTACCAAAGAAATGGTCATAATAGCTTTAGCAACACATCGATATTTTCTTATATTCTCTTCTATAGTTTCAGCATTCGCTTTTTTCTACAGATAGTTCGAATGAATGTTCTGAGATTTGGATGTTACGTTTCCTCCCAGTTGTAAAGCCTGGGAGAGTCGGAGACGTACTAATAACCCAATTAGCCATGATTTGTCTCCACGTGGGCGGAGGGAGAATGAGCTCTCTTGACCTGTCACTCAGAGACAAATGAACCGTTGCTCCCATGATGCACTAGTGCAGTTGGCTTCTGCTGAAAAGGAAGCTATCAAATGTCCACTCCTCTATTGTGGCGACGATTCCCATGGATTCCTCTGTGAAGGTTTCAGAGGTCGACTCTTGCCCTGACAATCTAAGCTCTCAAGTGCAGTATGAATTTATAGAGTGTTGGCGATCAGAAAAGTTTTGTTGTACACAAGTTGCCTCCTCTGTAATGAAAAGTGTGCGAACGCTTCGAAGGATGCTTTTATGTCAATGGTTTCCTCCGTCCAAGTGTGTGATGTGCTGTATGAGTGCGTGGAGTGTTTACTGAGCACAGCTGCTGTGTGTTGTAGTGATGATGTCATGTAGTCCAGCTGCGTGTCATTGGCTGCCAGCGAGAGGTAAACTCAATTGGTTGTTGACACTTATTTGTTAAATCTCTTTGTCTTTTAGAGTTGTCCAGATTTATGTGTTTGTTTGTTTGTTTGTTAGTTTGTTTTTTTATGGATTTATCCTTCTGCTTGAAGTGATGATTCCCCCTGTACATATGACTTAAAGCACTTTACTGTACATATTACAATAATTATTATAACTTGGTAATAACAAGTTACTAACTGAATGTACATCTAACCCTAACCTTAACCCATAGGCAGCTTATTTTAGCCACTAAGCACAGTGCATCTACTGCATTTCAGTTAATAAGAGATTTTTTAATATATTGTATGCACCCCAAAATTTGAAACAGCATTGTATATTTGCATATATTAAAAAGATAGTTTACCCTCAAATATACATATATATATATATATATATATATATATATATATATATATATATATATATATATATATATATATATATATATATATATTGATTATTTTCCCACCACTTTCTCACCCACAGTAAGTTAAAAGTTTTTTTTTTGTATCTGTTAAACTCAAAAGAAGATATTTTGAACAATGTTGGAAGTTGATAGCTACTTACATCCATAGCAAGGTAAAAAAACAAAGGAAGTCAACAGCTTTTATTCTGGCTAAGCAATTAATCAAAAAGAAATCGAAATCGACATTCAGAACCTATAACCGATCAAAATTTTCCAGGTTAATTTATTTGATTTCTTTCCCTACCAAGTCACGTGACCCCTCCGAATGGAAAAATGTTCAGCACTTTGCATCCATATCTGATCTCTATGCTGTTATTTTAATGACAAATGTTCTGAGAGCGCATTTATGTAATACGAGTGTGCAAATCTCTTTGCTCCCGCGCCGATTTCCTCTGTTTGTGCACAAAACTTATTGCGCGCTCTCAAATATACGCTCCTGATTTATTTTCACTTTTTTAGAAGAAAAAGGTGACTATTGGTTTTAGGCAACGCGTGTTTTAATTTCAGCTGTTCAACACTAATGTTCAATAATTAATCATAGATTGTAGATAGTGTGGGTTTCCTCCACTTAACTTAAAATCAAGAAATGCAGCCTTCATTCAAAAAGCTTTCGTAATATGTGAGCAGATTTACTAAACTTGTCTGTAAACTACGAGTTAAAATGTTCAATTAATCGAGAATTTGATTTTAGGCCAAATCACCCAGTCCTAGCTATTATTTTTCTACATCATTCAAAGTAAATTATTTTGTGCTCAAAAGAAAGAAGCTCAAACAGATGTTAAACAAGTGGAGGATTGTCATTTTTGGGTGAACTAGCCCTTTGAAAATGTTTGGAGATGAATAAAGTTTTATGTATTTAGTCACTTATGAGTATTTAATAATATACAATTAAAGCAACTCCAAAATGGACTTGAAAAGAAGAAAAAGATTTACAGACCCCAAACGTTTGACCAATAGTCTAAGTTGAGCATTATTCATATAATATTTATTCTTTTTATTCGTATTACAAGATGACGACCTTTTGATGTTTTTTTTTCACAGTATTTAATCTTTTTTTAATAGAGTACATTTTGCGCAATAGAAAGGTTTTATGGACACTAAAATTTGTTCAAGAATCCATTGATGTCAATCAAGAACCTTTATTTTTCAGAGTGTTACAATAATTTGTGTTATATATCTCTCTTATAAGGCTGCATTTTATTAGAAAATATGCAGTAAAAATGGCAATATTCTGAAACTTTTCTCTTTAAAGTAACTGTTTTCTGTTTAAAAATGAAATCATTTACCCATAACGGAAAATTCTGTCATTGTCACTCATCAATCACAAACCTGTTTGAGTTTCTTTTTCCGTTGAACACAAAATGCAATACTACTTCCATAGTACTTGTTTTTCCTACTATAGAAGTCAATGGTTACAGGTTTCCAGAATTCTTAAAAATATCTTCTTTTGTGTTCAACAAAAAAAATGAAACTGATAAAAGTTTGGAACCGCTTGAGGTTGTGTAAATAGTGGGTAAATTTTCATTTTTGAGGAATCATGTGATGACAAAGCTGAATTCTCATTATTAGAGTCTTTAGTGTCACTTGATCTTTTAGAAATTATTCTAATATGCTGAAGAATTTGTCCTGCTTAATCTTTGAATTGATTGATTGAAGTGAATGAATAATTAAAAAAAACATAATATATTTGTAATTACATTTGTATTATAATAACAGTCTTTACTGTCACCTCATACAATCACTTTTTATACACAACTGAATGCATTATTTTGGAAATAAGCCATTCGTTTTTTACCAACCCTAAACTTTTAAACACTACAGTAATCTTTCATTTTACTCTGAGCTGAGCTCCTCGCTAAAAGTCAGATCTTTCTGTTTCTGTTTCAGGAGGCGAACTCGACGGTCTTAATCTTTACATAAAGAGCAGTCTGTCCTCCGTTAGCCATGCAGCACCGACAGGTACTTGGCAGTGACACGTTATCTAATACCAGTCTCCGCGAGTCCAGCAAAGCGTGAAGTGTGACCAGCAAGCTCTCCCAGCATCCCGTTCGCTCACAGTATCAACACATGGGTCTTTCCTCAGGCCAGGTAACACATACCTATGGCATTTAGAAGAGGAAGTGAGTATTAGCTGAGCTCAAATCAAAGCCGTGTATTAAAATATTGGCCATGATCTTGACTGGCTCCTCTAAACTCTGAATAAGCACATCTGTGTTTGCGTACGCTGAGTGTCTGACTCAAACTGCATTGGCGGTTTAAGGGTTTTAACGGCGGAGGCTAATTGCTTAATGAGTTTATTAGAGCTCATTTTCTGTGCTCTGGGAAGTGAGTTTAGCTTTCATCTGAGAACAAGAAGGTCTCTTATCTAATGCACTTCCACAGTCTGCAGAAAAGAGACGTCTGGTGAAAAAAAAAAAAGCTCTGGTTCAGGCTCAGACTGAGATTATGACAGTTTCTGTTCAGGGTGTGAAGAGCCAGGCTTATCAGGATGTTTTATGGCATTCAAGCTGTTTTCTCAAAAATGTAAACATTAAATCTTACATAGAATTTTATTATATGTAGATGTATTACATATTCAAGTCGAAATGAGTGATATAATGGAACATGATGAAATTAGTTTTTTAAAGCTTATTCTAGTCTGAATCATCTTGAAATACAGTGCTCAGCACTGAGAAACATTTGTATCCATATCTCAGCTAATATAGGCAATGTACTTTGATGCATTTAAACAAAACAGATGTATTAAACAGATATATTTATTAAAATAATATTTTAGTCACCAAACATATTCAGAAATTAAAAGATAATACAATTAAATATAAGCAAAATATTCTAAACAAATGACAACCCACAAAATTTCAACTAAATTTAACATATTTTTTGTTTCTCTTGATTTTTCCTCTTTAAATTTGTATTTAATATTTTTCTATAACATAAATTTGGGTGTACTATTTTTTGAACCATTATCATAAGTTATTTTGTTAGATAAGCTGCAGATTTGGCTTCAGTACTGACTAATTTAATGTATATGCACAAATATAATATCGTATAGCTTCCTAAAAATATTAATAAGATAGATTTGTGAGGGGTGTACTTATATATGCTGAGCACTGTATATGGTGAGAATTAAACTTCTGTATCCTGAAAATCTGGCATTTTTTAGAAAAATGTTTCATTCACTCAAAAATAATTTTTTGCTCGTTCAAACTACTTATTTAAATTGAGCTGAATCGACACAGTTCTTGAGATTTCATTGGAACAACTTAATCTTTTTATGTTCAATCCACATAAATTTGTTAAAAGTGTTTAGTTAACTTAATCGATTTGTGTTGGGACAACATGATTGAATTGTGTGTAAACCTGCATTTTTTACAATGTTGGACTTGTATGGGAAAACCATTTGAACATTCTTCATCTCTTTCTTTTCTGGCCATTTTACAGTATAATATTATTGTATTTAAACCATTCTGACTGATTTGCATGTTTATTGCAGTACTACACAAATAATTATAGACATAATTACATGAGTGCTGAATGATTCTTCTGTTCAAGCTCTGTCAGGTTTGATGATCTTTGTATTCATACTACCGAAAGTATAATAATAATTATTATTATTTATTAGTTAAATGGTAACACTTGATTCATCTTTATCTCTATAACGCTTTTACAATGTAGATTGTGTCAGAGCAGCTTAACATAGAAGTTCTAGTAAATTGAAACTGTGTCCGTACAGTTTTCAGAGTTGAAGTTCAGTTTAGTTCAGTTCAGTGTGGTTTAATTTCACTGCTTAAAGTCCAAACACTGAAGAGCAAATCCATCGATGCGCAACTCCACAATTCCCAAACCAAACAAGCAAGTGGCGACAGTGGTGAGGAACAAACTTTATAATGAGGTCAACATTACTTAAAATTATATATATTAATATATATATATTAAAAGCTATATATTTAAAATCTGTTATTTTTTATTATACATCTGTTAATTTTTAAAGAAAAGTCCTACAATAAAACAGTCAACAATAGATCTGTTTCCATCCAAAAATGTGAATTAACTTTATACGCAAAACTGGATTATTGCATAAAAGACATGTAAATAAAGCAGTGTTTCCATCCAGTGAGTCAAAGCAAACAAAATTGCCACTTCCTGATTATCTGGCTCCAAATATCAACAGTAAAAACGGAATTTGCTGCGGTAGGAGAAGCTGTGTGAATATTTTCTTCATTTAAAAAATTACTTTCGCCTCAGAAGGCAATGCCGACACGCAATGAATGAGCGGTGGTTTTTGAAGGCATGAGACACGACACGGAGCACAGACGCTCTTTATTGGTCATTAAGAATTTAATAACACTACTACTGAAATGGTTAAGGCGTTTTAGAATGACCAAAACAACATTTTCGATGTTTTACAATCTGCTCAGCCTGCTGGTTTGTCCATTCGTACATATTTTTATCATCACATGATCTCTTACAACAAAATCACATGACCTTTTTTAATGCGCCTACTGGAATTTGTGTTTCCATCATAGTTTATGTGAATTTTTTCTTATCGAATTAAGTTTATCCTACTCAGTCATGTGCATTTGTTTTTTATGTGCATCTTGGTGTTTCCATCAACCAGTTTTTAATGCGCATATTCAAAATGCGCATAAAAATAGGTGGATGGAAACATAGCTAATGAAACTTCAAACTGTCCTGAGACTGATTACATCAGTCTGGACTGTTTTAGGGCTGTCACAACTTTTTTGTCACTTTTCAAGGAATAGTTCACCCAAAAATGAAAATAACATCATCGGCATATATGATTTTCTTCTTTCAGATGAACAAAGTCGGAGTAGTTTTCAATTTTATCCTAACTTTTCCATGCTGTATAATGGTGCTGGTTATAGTGGCCCTTTTTTAAGCTTCCAAAAGCACATAAATCTATCATAAAACTAACTCATACGCCACCAGGCATGCCTTATGAAGTAAAAATTACTTTTGCTGCTTGTTCAAAATACTTATTTAAAATGAGTTGAAACAACACAGTTCTTAAAGTTTTTTGTGGACAACTTTATTGTTTTATGTTCAATCGACTTAAATTTATAAAAACGATTAACTTAATCTATTTATGTTGCGACAACATGAAAGATTTGTGTGGAATCCAGCATTTTTTTTGTGTGGACTAATGTGTTTACAAAACAAAAATATTTAAGATTTTTTTAAATCCTAAACCTAAATTAATTACTTGCACCTTCTACTTAAATCTTGGTGCTTGACAACTTCTTGCAGTGAAAAAAAAGATGTCTGCAAAACTGTTGCAAACAATTTAATTGGGTTGAATTTAAACAAACAAAATAAATTGAGTAATGTTCAACTTAATTCGTTTGTTTTAAATTCAGCCCAAATAAATTGTTTACTACACCTTAACTTAAAAAAAAATTGTAAATCCAAGGAATCATCTTTGAATAATTTTTTCAGTGTGGCTGACGTATGATGCATGATGTTAGACGTAAGATGCATTTGTAGTGAAAGTTCCAGAAATAGACATGTCTTGGATTTACAGTACTTCAAAAAAGCTTCAAAAAAGGGCCCATACCCTTTACCCTTATACAGCACAGAAGACAACACAGGTCTTCTTTTTGCTATTAACAACATCAGCTCACGTGTTATAAGAGAATTTGCTTTAACAAATAACTTTTAAACAAGAATACTAGATTGCGCCATTTTCATTTCAGAGCATCGACTCACTAGTACTGTTTTCGTTTTTTGGGTGCAGTATGGCTTTTACAAGTTCTCTTGTCTGATGGTTGATGTTGAGGGCAGCTTCTGGTATGTGCTGGGTGCAGGTTTGAGACAGGATAAATGTTGGGCTGGGAACATGTTCGGCCTCTTTCTTCTCCCCCAGGATAGCATAAACAGTTTTGGCATAAGAAAGCAACGTTGACCCCTAGGCCAGTCTGTGACACAACCCATTCATTCTCTGTGTGTGTGTGTGTGTGTGTGTGTGTGTGTGTGTGTGTGTGTGTGTGTGTGCGTGTGTGTGTGTTGAAAGACCACACTCATCAGAGGACAAGATGATGCACCAAGTGATCTGTAGCAAGGAACATGGGTAAAAAAATAATGGAAATATATACATGTTTTTAATTTGTTGGCCATGCAATGAAAGAAATCAGGCTAGACAACGAATAATAGAGTTTTAGTTTGACTAAAGAAACAATTGATTGAATTCAGATTTTCAAATCAGTTCATCTGTTTTAAATATTTTTAAGCATAGTATTATCTGAAAATGTGTTGGGATTTATGGATGGAACATAAAATGACAGCAGTCTTATGTGCACTTCATCATGTCTTTTTTTTTTTAAACCACACTCTCAGAAATAAAGATACAGGAGCTGTCACTCGGGTTGTACCTTTTTAAAAGATACATAATTGTACCCAAAGAGTCCACAATGGTACCTCAAAGGGGCATATTAGTGCCCATATGTACCCAAGAAGTACCTTTGAAGGTACCATTATGGACCCTACAAATATGTCTTTTGAAAAGGTACTGCCCCAGTGACATCTCCTATACCTTTATTCCTGAGAAAGTAGGGGTTCTGAAACTTTTCAGCCCGCAACCCCCAAAATGACATTGCCAATGACTCTTGACCCCGAATATCCTCTGAGGTGGTTATAAATATATAAACCTTGCACACAATGGCGCACACATACCAATAGGCCCAAGTCTATTCATCATTTAATTTTAAAGAACGGCACTCAGAAAACTATCCTCTGTTTAGTTGTTGCCTGTATTTATTTTGGATCTACGTGAGTGCCATAAAGGTGTCTGAAAGTTTAACCTGGTGCCATAAAATCAATGTGCGTGATGACCTATATAACGTAATCACCACAGAGGGTGCAAAACAATCAAAAGGCTGATGACTTTTTATTTTCATGTTGTTTTGTTAATATAACTATTAACTACTATTTTTTTTTGTAGGTTATGCAAAAAGTACGGTAATTGTAATAGTTTAGTGTAATGAATTAGATTTTTGGAAATCACCAAGCAACATCCAGCCACCCCCCTCCCCAATGTCTCTTGACCCCCACTTTGGGAGCCACTGTTTTAAACCAAATCATGTTATATTGAACTACGAATGATTCAATAATTTTCAGTTTGATACAAGGGCCTATGAGCAACATTTAATAATTGATCCACTGAGAAAACGAGTGTATTGTTTTGTGTAGTAACTGATTACAATATGGATTACATCATCAGATTTTGATTATTTAGCAGGCTACTTTCATTTACTTATTACATGAACCTTATTGCAAATCATCCAAATTATGGATAATTTTTGAAGAATCTTTGTCATGTGGTGATTTAGTTCATTGAATCATTCATAAATATTTCCAGTTATACCATGCAAATTACTAAACACAGCCCATGAAAAATATGTAAAACCTAAAAGACTGGACAGTGTCATTGCTGTTATGTTTATTGTTTTTTGTTTATGCACTCAAACATATATAGATTTTTATGAAACTGCAAAATATAAAATATACAACTGCTTGATCAGACTCCTTATTTAAAATGAGCTGAAATAACACAATTCTTAAGTTTATTTTGGAACAGCTTAATGGTTATTATGTTTAATCCACTTAAATTTGCTACATTAACCTAATCAGTTTGTGTTGGGACATCATGAATGAATTGTGTGGAGCCCTGCATTTCTTATGTCTGTGATGCAGCGATTCCCAAACTTTTGTGATAAAAATATAAAGTTAATTTACAGTAAAGTGCATGTTGACAATTGTAACTGTAAGTTAATGCTATTTAAATCTGTTATTAGCAAATGAACTAATCCAGTGATCTAATAAAGTAATTTACAGATAAAATAAGTAACCTATCAGATTGATACAGACTACAATTTTTATCAAGTAATCTGTAAGTCAAAAAAAACTAAAAAATTTCAGTAATCAACTTACTGTCAGTAAAGCACTGATAATTATAACCTCTACATGAATGCCAGTCAGGTCCGATGTTGTTTTGTACACCACAAGCAGTTCTTCAGAATATCTTTTGTGTTCCACAGAAGACATTTTACTCTCTCTTTGATGTGACATTAATCTAACATATGCTATCCCTATAATTATAAAGTCCTCAAAATACTCTAAGGAGAATCATTACCTTGTACATCATCTATGTTAGTTTTTAATATTCTGAAAAGACATTAATTTCCTGATTTTCATGCTCTATTTATGATTTATTCTTCCTCACATTATCCTTTGAGAGCGCTTTGGCACTGAAAAGAACCCTTGATCTATTCCCAAAAAAATATAAGAATTAAACATTGCCAAAAACGTCATCAGATTGAGATGATTCACTAACAGACACTGCTCTTTTAACACCCAGTGACAGCTGTAAAATAATATACTGCGCTACGTTATTAGGCTGTTTAAAAAATCTGATACACGTTGTTTGATAAACTGTACTTCTAAAGAGTGATTAGTCAAAGGAATATTGTTGATCCAAATAAAAATGACATATTTAATTTCCTTTAAGTTTAGGTTTTGTACGTGAGGTGAAAACTCTGGCAAAAAATTTCACTGTACATCACTCTAAAAAGTATTTTGGGGGATATAACACAACAAGCAAAACGAATGGATGAACGTAAGTTTAAAAACGGAATGTAATGAATAAAATAAACCATTGTGGAAGTAGAAGGGTCTGACAATAATGTTGATTGTGATATCAACTTTAAAACTGTGTAGTTTTATTTAATTCATAAATACACTCTCAAACGGTACAAAACCTGTTACTGTTACAGTACCTTTTCAAAATGTACTTCTGTACCTAACAGATTCATATTGGTACCTTAGTGGTACATTTTTTTAAATGTTCAGGTTTTAATCTATAACCTTTAAGAAATGTTGTGCTGATAGGTACAAAACTGTACCTTTAAAAAAAGGTACCACCCCAGTGATGACCAACCCAGCCTCACTGGACATATGTGCCCAGGACTACATTTTTGAGAACCGACAAATATGTACCCTGGACTATGTTGTCTTGCAGTTTTTGTTTTTACAAATCCACTAGAGGGCGCTGTGTACATTTTTGACGATCTCAAATATGTTACTGTGGCACATTTCTCTTACGTGTTATTTCTCGAAAATACACCGCTGTGTACATTTCTGGCCATCTCAGTGTCCTTCTTATTCATGTCCGTGAGAAAATCTGGTCAGCTTGTCATCATGCATAATATATCAGCTTGATATCAACTAACCAACCCACTTGCCTAAACCCAACCGATAGTGTTTTCAAGAGCTAACTATAAGAGAAAAGCCATCGCAGATCCTTACTTCTATTGCAACTTCTAGTGCTTTTTTGGAGTTTAGTTTTACTGGGTTTCTAAAACCTGTTCGCTCCGCTCTGCCTCCCATGTCTGACTTTGTTCGTGGTGAGCCACCACGCAAACCACTAATGCCAGAAAGGCCATCCATACAGAGGTTAGCATTCAATACCACTGCCTTGCAACAATCGTTTACATAAAATACAGCCATTTTTACCCGCGAGGACATATTTCTTGGTCTACACCAGCACATATCTTCCAGATGAGCATGTGATGTTTATTTCTGAAAGGTTGTTGTGCATTAATGAAATTCTTTTGATCATTTTCAAAATTGTTGATGCAAAGGTGGATTTCTAGCTTTCTGCGTGTTTTATTTAGAACTGAATTATAGGGGTGTTCCATGTTTTAGGAATTGATTAAGTACTGTATGTTTTTAGAGGTCCCATGTAGTCCTTTTTAACGTGTATTTTGTGTAATGTGTGACGTAATTTGAGCTGAAACATGAAGACAGGGTGGAACATAGATTAGCTTCTCCCTTTTTTAAAAAACAGCTAGTAGCGTTTTGTTAGTATTACTCTTCCAGTGAGAGTGGTTGAGTACATATAGCAATACTTTCTTAAAGGGGGTGAGACATGCCAGATACTAGAGAGAATTTGATTGGCAGAAGATCTTATCCTGTAGATATTGATAAGACTAACAAAAACAAAAATAAAACTTTATTAATAATTTATGGCTACTTTAAATATTTAGCAAATATGACATTATGAAATCCCTTGCATGAACAAATGCATAATTAGTGGTAGATATTGGCTAAAACCAGTGCAGATATAAATGTTTTGACTGAAACAAAGAAAAACTTTTATATTATTTTTCTGTGTCCTTCAGGCAGGAATTGACTAAAGATAATGAACATTTGTAATGTAGTGCTAATCGACAATGTTTATGACTGCACAAATTAATCGAATTTTTGACCTGGTTGTGATAAGAAGGCAAATCAGCTGGCAGAAGGAAAAAAAAGAGGTTAAATTTCTATTATATGAGTTTAGGAAATATATGTTGTTATTCTCTTTAAAAAATAATACTTTAAGGCTCTGCAGTGCTAAAAACGTGTTTGGTCGCCTCTGTTAAGTGTAACTGTTCCTATTTAATTCAATAGAAAATATTTATAAAATAATCAACTGCATTTTTATCGTTCATTATTATTTAGACTATTTTAAATGTACTGTAGTTGTTCCTTTGTATGCAGCAGTGTAATTCATTGGCAAGAAAAGCAGTGAATTTGACTCACTTTGGGGGTTTTTTTTTATTTGCAGTGAAAAATCTATAATGTTTTGACAGCCTTACTGGATAAGATTTTGAAATTAAGTGTTTTTTATATGCTTTTTAATAAATGAAAGGACCAATTTTTGTTAGCTTTTATGCTTGACAATAGAGTTTCTGTTAATTTCATCACCATGCTTGTTGATGGCTATACATGAACATTGACAATAAGAAAAATAGCTGTGCTAATGCTAGTGAAAAGTAATATTTTCCATTATCAATTTAATTATTTAATTTCAATAGCATGCATGAGCTAATTTATCTGTGCCCTGGAACCAATGCTGAAAATAAAATAGTTGTAATTGGTTTGAACAACTTCATGGAGCAGTCCCTTTGTTTATGCTGCAGATCAAGTTTGCCACAATATAGTTTATTGTTGAACATAATTTGTTTTCATGGAAATATTTGTCCGTTTTTAGATTATAGAACTTGACGTATTACTCCATCAATCCCAAACACCTGCATAAAATGTTGAACTAGTGTCAGTTTGAGAGAAGGCTTCAGATTGAGGACAGTTTGTTTTCAGTGCCGGTAGCCATTACTGTGAAAGCAATATTGCGATGACCCTTTGAACGCTGCTGTAGAACACTGTCTGTGTTCTCCCCATGCTGGAATGATAAAAAACATGAGTTATAGGTCTGTTTATCCCGCTCTTAAGGCCCTGAGTGCATTATCAAACATAGAATGCATTAGAGTCGGTATTGTTAAAAGTGTTTTTAAGATCTAATAAATCCTGGTTATTTATGGACGCATGGCCACATCGCTTCACCCCCACCATCTACTTCAATTTAGCCTGAGCTCTGCGCCTGTACCTGTGTGAAACCAAAATCCCAGCACTGTCTCGTCCCACATACTGTATGACGGATGCATCCAAACTTCTGCTAAAGTTCTGCTTCTTGGATTGATGCAGCGGCATCATATTATTCTGCATGGTCCAATTCTAGATGTCTGTTTTCCTCACATGCCAGACGCTTGTGTGTGTCTTGAAGACTGAAGAGTGAATGCTGAAGCCGTGCTGAACTCTGTTTTATAGTCTGTTATTGTAGAGTGGGTGGCTTTGACCTCCCTCCATGCCTTTAATGGTGTGTGTGTGTGTGTGTGTGTGTGTGTGTGTGTGTGTGTGTGTGTGTGTGTGTGTGTGTGTGTGTGTGTGTGTGTGTGTGTCTGTGTGTCTGTGTGTCTGTGTGTCTGTGTGTGTGTGTGTTTATTCTCCTAATGGGAATTCATGATTTTTTTAGTATGTCTTCGGATGGGTGTGTTTCCTTGATTTATCATTATATCACAAGAAATAGGTTAAAAAACGTCTGTGTGAACATTAACGCACTCTCAAAATGTTATTTAAAGAAATGCCAGAAAAGTATTTCTGTGGGTAAACCGAATCCGTGCAACACGGTTAGAATCGCTTTGCAGCTGCTCATTTCTGCCTTGGATCTTGGTGAATGGAGCTGCGCATGGCTTTCAAAATATTTTGAGAGCTTACAGCGTATTTAAAGTAACTTTAAATCCTGGATGTTCATCTTTGAATGCATTCCTTCCATTTCCTTCCTTTCTATCTTTCGCTGATTGATTATCTCACTAAAACAAGTGTTAGGGAGATTTGTTTATATTCATCAGTCTTGTCTGTTTGCAGCTGCATTAATGGCACCTGAAGCCTACCAAAATAACCCTGTTACTGCTGTTAGCATTTAGTAAAAAAAGATTTTTGCTTTGCTGTCTTTTGGATTTGAGTGCAATATTTCATCTATTAAGACAGATTTAAACTACATGAAAGTGGATAGCTGAAATGTAGGCCCAAATGTCAAACTTACACATTTTTGTCCATCTTCTCAGAGACATTTGTGGTTTCATTAAGCCCTTATTAATTTTATAGAAAAAAGTCTTAGGCTTGAAAATGTGTAGGCTACTATAGGCCTGCTATAAGCTCTAGAGTTTAGTGAATTAATATTTGCATATCTTTAGTTTTGCTCGAATTTATTTATTTTTTATTCACATGGCTTGAACTTTAATTGATTTTAACGAATAAAAAAATTAGGCCAGTTAATTTAATAGAGCAAAGCGACAAGCAATTTTCTGTATAAATGAAAATTTTAAGTGTTGAGTTCTTCAAGGTATGAAGAATTTTTTTAATCATGTTCCGCATCTGCGGGTTTCAATGTGTTGCTTGGTTTGATAGCACAGCATGCAAAAGCTCAAGCGGTCCTTATTTGACAAGATGCGTCAAATTGACATTGAAACGAGCCTTGATTGTTTTAAATATCAGACCACAAAATAAAAAAATATATAGGCTACTTCTATCACTAAATCAGATTCTGATTAATCCGGGTTGCTTTTAAGATTGAAGAATATATCTTCAGGGTTTTTCGAGTCGTGCAAATTAGCTATTTTATTAATCACACTTTTTAAATTGCTTGATTAGCCGAAAAACAAATGCGCGAAGCCAAAGGTTTCATTTACAAATTAGCCTATTGTAATATAAAATAATGGTCGATTTTTAAAAAAATTATGATTGCATTATTATTATTTTAAATAATAATAATAATAATAATATCATCAAATTGCATAGACTATTTATAATATTTCTGTAGGCCTATAAATTAAACGCATTCAATATTTACCAGTATAAAAAACTGACTGTGCTGATTTGTTTATTTTTTGCGAATTCATGTGACAATAAATAACAATAACTTAACTTTGTTCAATGACAATTGTCTGCCATTAAATTTCACAACAACAAAAAAAAATCCCATCTTCTGAAATCGAGTCTTTAGAAAAGATATGTTTCCAGAAAAACAGAAAGTCCAAAAACCACAGATACAATCATAACGAATAACGAATATCCATTTCGTGTGAACATTGCCCCGCATTTAGTGTAAGCTTCACTTTCCATCATTTGACTCCCGGGACCAGCGCGGATTTGGTGACGTATTTTTTTAGGAAGAACGGGATCCTCTGTTCCTATAGTGCATGTTGTTTTATAAAGCGCTGTCCGGTGATGCGGAGGGAATTTCCCGCGTCCGTGATACGAGCTGCTCTCGGGATTTACCAGGGAACAGACGAGCAGTCGCTCTCACGTCTCCACCGGGCTCGGTACCATACTGTTCGGTGTGTCCGGTAGCTGTGAAGAGAGAGAGGTCACGTCGCTGCCCGATGAGTTTCCCAAAGAACCGGATTCCGAGAAAGAGACCTGAAAGTGAAAGACAATTTTAACAATAAATAAACTATATTCTAATCATAGTAATTATCATATTATTATTATTATGATTAACATTATTATTAACATTATTCATAAATAATAATATTATTAGTAATAATAACCAATAATAGAAGGCAATAATAGTATTGTAATAATGATATAATAATTGTGTAATCATTATAAACAAATGCTTATAATCATTAATAAATAATAACAACAATAATAATAATTAATCATTATTATTAACATGTAGGCTAATTGTTCATACATTATAATAAAAATATTTTTGTATAATAACAAAATTATTATTGTTATAAGATTTATTATTATTACTATTAGGCTTTTTATCCTTCTAACCTATGTTAGTTATATTTATGAATAATTATGCAATCGTTATTATTATTAACATATGCCTATTTATAATCATTAATAATAATGTTAATAATAATCATCATTAACAAATAGGCTAATTTTTCATCAGTGACAATAGCAATATTAGATTCTTATTTCTGTTACTATTGTTATTACTATTGTTATTACTATTATTATTATTATTATTATTATTATTATTAGGCTTTTTAATTTTATTTCATATTATACATTTTATTTATTTATTTTTGTGTTCTCACCAGCTGTTGAAAGGCAGGTTGATCTAAGTCACTCTGAAGTGCAAATTCGCTGAGCGCTTTCCATGGTGGTTGGTAAGCCTGCACATCCACCGGGTGTCCTGGCACTGAAGGGTTGTGTCTTATTGGGCTGCCTGCAACCAGCGCAGTGCCCGTCATACCCTGCAGATTCTGAACCAAAAAAGGCACACATCTATCTTTTACAATGCCATTTTCTAGACAGACAATAGCCTTCATCATAAAACAGTTTTGCTAACTTTTTTGAAACTGAGTTAAAAACTAAATGGACTGCTTTTATCCAAGCCTGCAGTCGAACAACAGGCTCATTTCATACCATCTCGGTTGATATCAAATGTCAGGGATCACTCAGACCCGCACTATTCAAAGTCTGTTTTTTCGCACTTGGTGAATTTCTCACATCGAAAGTGCATTAGTGAGACACTCACCGTCTTATCGCCATGCTGCTGCTGTAACTGTTTCATTAGTATGGATCTCTTCTTATCCTTGCAGCGCTTGTTTTGGAACCAGACTCGAATGACCCGCGGGCTCAGGCCTGTCATCTCCACCAGCTGCTCCTTCATGAGCGCATCTGGTCGCGGGTTTGCGTTGTAGCACGTCCGTAAAGTATGGAGCTGCTTTTCGTTCAGCACCGTCCTCACCCGAGTGGTCTTCTCCGATTGCTTGTGCGCGTGGTTCCGATGAGGAGTTTGTCGGACCGACACCGGATCAGCTGAAGACAAAACAATCATGGAAAAAAGGAACAGTTTGAGAATGTGTCGAAAAATTATCGGGGACGTGCGTAAAATATATGCTAGCCTACTAGTAGCTCATATAGCCTAATTCTTAATATAGACTTATGCTGTTTAACATCATTAAAATAAAATGCTATGAAAATTGTTATGAATATTGTTGTTGTTTGAATCAATGTAATGAATATTATGCTAAAATACAAATAAAATATATATACCGATAGATCTGAAATCTGCAACTGAATTCTACATTTATGGAAAATATTATAACGCATTAAACTGAGATGGTAAATAATGGGTTATTAAATGCTGATTGCGTTTATTTCAACTGATGTTATTTTGCTTTGAAGATTATTTAAATGTAATTATGCATATGTATTTGTGAAAAAGGAAATTAAAGACTCTTTGTAGACCTCTGCAGTATTTAAATGCCCTGCCGCGCAGGCTTATCAGTGGTTGACTAAACAAAGTTATCAAGCGGATCAGCCTGTAATTAGCTATTATGTAACAACACTACACGATTCCTCCCACAGTAGCCTATAATTACAATTCACTTTAGCCTCTGACTATGTGTTGAGAGCCATCACTTTCTAAAAATGACCTTAAATAAGCTCTAACCGTCCCAAGCAATATTTGGATTGTTTTTTTTATTTTCATTTAAATATTGCATTGGATTATATTACTAAAGTAAGCTGAACGTAATTATGCTATACTGACCTGCCATGTGTAGTCCTCTAGTGTGGATGTTTCCCGGACTAAGTGGGCTGCCGCCTGGTCCGCGCTCCAGTGCTAGACCATGATCTGCCCGACATAACAGTTCCTCGTCCCGGACAGAGAACTCATCCCCGGGCAAAAGCTGCCGGCTACACACCGAGCAGCGGAAGCATTCGATGTGATACACACTGTCCCGAGCTCGCATGACCAAATCACTGCTGCTGAAGCCCAAAGTGCATTTTGCGCATTTTATACCGAACAATCTGTTGGATGTTGGAAAGAAAAAATTGTTTTGTTTGTAGACTACATCAATCCACCGTTATGTCTATACTCGGAGCATGCTTTTTAATGAACTCTATACTCTCTATAAAATAAAGGTTCCAAAATAAGCTTATTTATTTAGTTTTTTTGCAGCATTGCCACAGAAGAATACATTTCTCAGTTTCTCTGAAGAGCCGTCCAATAATCTTAAAAACAAGCATTTTATTTCTTGGTGTAGGCTAAAGAAAATTTTAGTTATCTCATTAGAAATAAATTACATGTTAGAAAGAGGTTTTGTGGGATGGAATGGTTTTCTGGATCTTAAAGCTTCTTTACAATTCCCAATGAAAAAGATTTGTTTTTAAAAGTGTGCAGTCTATTCCCAGATGTGTTTAGCTATATCTAAGTATAGCGTTTCACACATCCGTTTATCGACTTATTACAGAAAAAATGCATGCTTTTCTCGAAACAGACCAAACGAAAAAACCTACCTTACATAATCTCTCTTGCAATACGTTTTCCCGTCCCGTACGAAGCAAGTGCATGTCTCGTCCAGGTATTGGTTGCACTCCACACATTTTAAACAGGCTGCGTGCCACTCCAGGTCGGGGGAGACGCGCAGGATGTACTGGTCGTGGATCTGACTGCCGCAGCCAACACACATCGCAAGTCCAGACTTCTCTGGACATATACAAAAAAATACATATACAGAGTTAACTGAGCTCGATAAAAAAAATTACGTGTTTACTCGTTAAATATCCAAACCATATATTTGAGTTTGTAACTAAACTACTAACTCTGGGATAGTGCAAAATGAATACTGCAAAATCAGCCGCGAATAAACCTAATAATTTCTGTAAAATCAAATTTATACGCATATTTCTATAAAGAACGTAGACTACTTCAGGATTTGTGTAAACACCTACTTTTGGAATGATCCCCCATATCATCCAAAAAAGAAGAGCTGAATATTATATCCACCATACAGGTTGCCTGAAGATTGCTTGAAGAAAGAGAAAGACAGAAAAGGTAGTGTCCCGCTCCCAGCTGTCCCGCAACTTCAGTCTAGAGTGAGGAGAGATGGAGAGGGGTGAACGCTGGAGCAGGGGCTGACAGAGCTGTGTCTGCCGCGCGAGACGTGACGTCAGGCGTAAACCCGAACTAAGACGCGTCGGTAGGGGGCAACAAGTCACAGTGCACCCGCTATTGATTCAGCCCACTCCCCAGACATGATCAGATATCTGTGCTTGTTGTTTCAGAACAATATGAAAACATCTCGATTCGTTTTTTATCTGTGAGGTTGGTTGGAGGATGGATAGACGTGGAAAAGTGATAAAGATTTAATTTTACGGGTTCAAAACTGTCATTTGAAGTGAGATTCATTTTGAAGTGGCTCATTAGGGTCCAAGCAGCCTACAATCAGAGTGACATCTACCGGTTGATAAGCTAAACCACAAACCTGAATACTATCGCAGTGATTAAAGCAGGGGTGCCCAAACTTTTTCCTATGAAGGGCTAAAAACTAAACTTGATTGAGGGTGGAAAAAAGAATGGGCCAGAGAAAATAAACCAAACTGTAAAGTTTTCAATGTAATTTCCTAATTTATTATTATATTTCATCATATAATTTAATTAATACTAGAATTTATTAAATTCAAAATACTTTAATTGTATTAATAATTATACATTTTTGTACATTTTATGATGAATGAATGTCTTAAAATAAAAAAATAAACAATTCCATTTATAACACTAAAAAATACACTTTGCCTTGATTCGTTTGCTGATGTCTTGATGATTTATTTTTTATCTTTGCCATGATGACAGTAAATAATATTTGACTAGATATTGTTCGAGACACATTTAAAGGCTTAACTAGGTTAATTAGGTTAACTAGGCAGGTTAGGGTAATTAGGCAAGTTATTGTATAACGATGATTTGTTCTGTAGACTATAGAAAAAATATAGCTTAAAGGAGCTAATAATTATGACCTTAAGATGGTGTTTAAAAATTAAAAACTGTTTTATTTTGGCTAGAATAAAAGCAATTAAGACTTTCTCCAGAAGAAAAAATATTATCAGACATACTGTGAAAATTTCCTTGCTATCTTAAACATCAGTTGGGAAATATTTAATATAATATATATATGGCGTCACGGTGGTGCAGTGGGTAGCGATGTCGCCTCACAGCAAGAAGGTCACTGGTTCGAGCCTCAGATTTTTCAGTTAGCATTTCTGTATGGAGTTTGCATGTTCTCCCCGTGTTGGCGTGGGTTTCCTCCGGATGCTCTGGTTTTACCCTCAAGTCTAAAAACATGTAGTATAGGTGAATTGGGTAAGCTAAATTGTCAAGTGTATGTGTGAGAATGAGAGTGCATGGGTTTTTCCCAGTAATGGGTTGCAGCTGGAAGGACACCCGCTGCATAAAACATATGCTGGATAAGTTGGCGGTTCATTCCACTGTGGCGACCCCTGACTAAGCCAAAAAGAAAATAAATGAATAAATAATAATGAATGAATAATAATAATTACAGCTATTAAAATATTAAGTGAACTACAAGAAGCAGCAAGAAGGTTGCTGGTTCGACTAAATCTAATAAAGAAAATGAATGAATATATAAATAAATATATATATTGTGAAAGGAAAGAATATTATTGTGAATGCTATTTGGATATCAATGGTTCTTCTTGAAACCATCACTGCCAATAAAAGCAGCTAATTTTTAAGAGTATAACCCTCTACTTAATGTTTAATGAGCGCTGAACATGCATGTAAACATTAAATGCATTTAAAGTCATAAGCCATGTAGCCTCCTGTGCAATGGGAATAAGACATGCGGCGCAACCAGCAAACATGCAAAAAATCAAAAACATCACATGGCTATTGACAGATTTTGTGCTTCACCATGGCCCATTATTTCATTCAGAACCGCTTGATCCGTGTTCCCCTCCAACGGGGGATAGGCCAGCTGTCAGGGGTCTGCATTAGCAGAGTTTAAGTGTGGCTAATGGCAGCTTTAAGCCTTAAATTATTTACTGCTCTCATCAGAAATGAGGCTTAAAGTGCTGTGTGTCCAGCCAGCCCCAGAACAGCTACAAGTGCCAAAACCACAGGCAGAACTCAGTGCACACAATTTCAAAGGAAAATAAATAAATCACGCAATGGACATGTATAGTGATTATTATTACTATTAACAGACATTTTGGTTTAATTTGATTCATATATATTTATAATAATTATATATATATATATATATATATATATATATATATATATATATATATATATATATATATATATAAAATCTTTTTTTTTTATTTTATTTTTTATGTTTTTCTCTTTTGATACAATAAGATTTTTTTCACATATGCACATTTTTTGCACCAGCTCAGAAAAAGCAAGAAAAAAAAATCAGGTCCTCCTGCACGCTCCTCTGAAAGTAGAATCATGTTGCTTATATATAATTCAACATATGTCTGATTTAATGTAGCATTCACATAATAATTAGTATTAATTTTTGATTGCGGCCTCAGGGCATTTCTGCATTGTTGGCAGAGGAAGCAGTGCCCTTATTATTATAACGGTGTTGCTGTCAGTCTGACCTTTTATTTTACAAATGCAGAGCTTGTATCTGTGTCCGTGTCAACACTGAAGCGCTCTCCACGTTCATTAAGAGCTGCTACAAATATGTCTGTCACTCTAATGAAGAGAACAGCTCCTCTGTGGACTGCCCTGGTAAACTCTCCATTCACGCCTGCATAGTTGTTGAGTTGTTTTCAGTTCTTCCCAAGGGTTGCTTCCTTTTAGATTCAGTGTTGATTTCTGCATAAAGAAAAAAAGACACTCAAATCACTTTACAGTCATGTACATGCAAAATATGAAAATTTACAGTTGGAGAGGAATGCAAACCCTTACTATAAAGGGATAGTTCACCTAATTATGAACAGTACATTTCAGGACATTTACCTGCCCTCCACTTATTTTAGATTTGTTTTAGTTTCTTTCTTCTGTTGAACACAACAGAATATATATTTTTTTAAATGTTGGAAACCACTATCCATTGACTGCATACTTCCATTTTATACGGAAGTCAGTGGCTACCTTGTGTACCTGATTTCTTCATTGTTCAGCAAGGTTTGACTACTGGAGGGAATGAAAAGGGTGAAATAAATTTCCCTTTTGGGCGAACTGTCTCTTTAATAACTGTTTAACCCTCTTTTGGCAGTTTTTTTAGCTTTTTAGGAGTTTTGGGTCACTAATTTTTCATTAGTTAATGGATTGACTAACATGAACTATATGAACAACCCTTGTACAGCATTTATTAATCATTGTTCATTTACTAATGCCTTTTTAAAATCCAAATTCATGTTTGTCAACATTAGTTATTGCACTGTGAGTCAACAAACAAACATCATTTACTCATGTTAATTAATTTTAACTAATATGGACAAATACTGTAATAAATGTGTTGTTCATTGTTTGTTTGTGTTAGTAAATGCTTTAACTAATACAACCTTATTGTAAAGTGTCACCGACTTTTGCATAATTCATGTTTACTAATCGGTTTTAGCTTTTTATTTATTTATTTATTTTTTAGATGTCTGATTGCAAATCATTTCCCTCACGCTAAAGTAATTTGATGTTTTTGAAGCTATTATATTCTTAACCTCTTGAGCATCAGGTATGTAAATACATTTGATAAATATCCAATAATATGTTATGACCAATTAATGCACTTAGTTAGTAGTGATTGATTGCCTGATTTATTGATTGATTGGTTGCAATTTTCCATATTTTGTCCTAAAATTAAATATAAAAAATAAGAATACACCTGTAAAAAAAAAAAAAAAAAATAAAAAAAAAAAAAAAATAAAAAAATATATATATATATATATATATATATATATATATATATATATATATATATATACACACCCCTCAAAATCTCTCATTTAAATTGATATTTTCTTTAGGATTCATTCATTCATTTTCTTTCTTAGTCCCTTTATTATTGCCCTTCCAGCTGCAAACCATCACTGGAAAACATCCATACACACTCATAAACACACACATACATTACGGACAATTTTTTAGCTTACCCAATTCACTTATACCACATGTCTTTGGACTTGTGGGGGAAACCGGAGCACCCGGAGGAAACCCACACAAACACGGGAAGAACATACAAACTCCACACAGAAATGCCGACGGACCCAACTGAGACTTGAACCAGCGACCTTCTTGCTGTGAGGCAACATCGCTACCCACTGCACCACTGCGTTGATTTTTCTATAGGATGCTTTACAGTATTATTTTTGTGCATATAAATTAGTGAGTACTGAAGCCTGGAGCTAATCTAACAAAATACCTCACAATAATGGTAAATTAAATGGTATTCAAAAATTAGTAGCTCAAATGTATGCTATAGAAAAATATTAAAGAACATTTTCAAAAATAGCAAAAATCAAGAGAAACAAAAAATATACAATTTTGTTGAAATGTTGTAGTTTGTATTTTTTTTGCAATATTTTTGCATGAATTTAATTGTAGTATCTTTTCATTTCCAAGAGAAAGCCTTATGAAACATTATAAGAAAGTACTTCATTTATATACGTGTACAGCAACCCACATGGAATTGTTGTGGTTTCCAAGAGATAAAATTATATAATACAAATAAAACAAAAGAGTAATCAACTGCATATATGCATAAATATATAATAAAAATATTATCATTTGTATAGTTTTTTTTTTTATGATTTTGAGACAAAAATACAGATACAGTTGAGGTCAGAATTATTAGCCCCCCTTTTAATTTTTTTTCTTCTTTTTTAAATATTTCCCAAATTATGTTGATCAGAGCAAGGAAATTTTCACAGTATGTCTGATAATACGTTTTCTTCTGGAAAAAGTCTTATTTGTTTCATTTCAGCTAGAATAAAAGCAGTTTTAGATTTTTTTAAGCCATTTTAAGGTCAAAATTATTAGCCCCTTTAAGCTATATTTTTTTGGTAGTCTACAAAACAAACCATCCTTATACAATAACTTTCCTAATTACCCTAACCTGCCTAGTTAAACTAATTAACCTAGTTAAGCCTTTATTTGTCACTTTAAGCTGTATACAAGTGTCTTGATCAATATCTAGTGAAATATTATTTACTGTCATCATGGCAAAGATAAAATAAATCAGTTATTAGAGATGAGTTATTAAGAATATTTAGAAATGTGTTGAAAAAAATCTTCTCTCCCTTGAACAGAAATTGGGGTAAAAAAAATAAACAGGGGGTTAATAATTCAGGGAGGCTAATAATTCTGACTTCAACTGCAAATCAATGTGTATCTCTTTATTTTTTCTATAGATGGTTTAAAGATTTGAATTCCTAATGGCATTTTAAAAAACAAAGATGAGATGTCCCATTTTGGTACAAAGTTCTATAGCAACCTTATTTGCATGGCTTCCTCCTGGTGGTCAGATTCTAGGACTGATGAGGATTGCAGCTGTTTAATGAGCTGAAGTGTGTTCATGTTTTCACACCTGACGGCTGAACAGTGGGGTGTGTATGTATCTAAATGTGGCCATTTCTGCCTCAGATGCCCATGGGACAGTTGGGCAGGCAGGCGATGTAAACGTGCCCATTTTACCCGGCTGTTCTACCCCATGTGATGGTTTTAGTAGCACCACAGGGCCAGAAGATGAACAGACTATCAGTGCCTTCTGCTCTGCCAATACACTGCACAGAAACAAGAGCTCAGGGAAAACTGACCAACCGGACACAAATCACAAGCCCATTTGTATTCTGCTTCACTCACATACATTGCCCTCTACTAATACTGGCATACGTGGTAAATTGATCAAAAAAGGCTGTGGAAAAAATATCTTAATTGTTTGATCTTTTGATTATTTGCTCAAACAATTGAAGATGCTTGAAGTTTGGAGTTTGAAGAAAAGGCTTTTAAAGTTTTAATGAATTGTGGCAACATTTTACCTCAAAGCACAGCTCTTTGTTGTTTTTTGGTCATATTGTAATGAGTGAATGAATGGAAAAGTTTGGAGCTCATGATTGAACAATTTGACAAGATATTTGATAGTCAGGTGTACCAAAACATGTAAAATATAAATGGGAATATATATTTCAATTATTTTGCCCATATTAATGCAAATATTGTCATATGAAAACTGAGCTGTGCTTGCAGTTGTTTGTTCTCAGTGAAAGAAGAGTTTTTTGTTTGGTATTTAGTAAAATTTGGAAATTTGTTTAATCAAGTTTGCCAGGGCTGTAATATATGTGTAAACACAAAAGTCATTCACTTATTTATTCACTATGATTTAAGAAAATGTTGACCTTCACAAAATGGGAAGTTGCTACACTGTCAGAAATAAAGGTGCAAATGCTGTCACTGGAGCTGTACCCTTTCAAAAGGTACATTTTAGTATGTTAAGGTAACATATAAGTACCTAAAGGATCCATATTGGTGCTTTCTAAAGATTTTGATGAAAAACACTGAATGGGTTCTTTGATTTGTAGTAGTGATGATGATGATGATATTTAAAAGCCAAAAAATGACAGTGCTAAATAGCACCTAAACTACCACAAGGAACCAATGCAATACCAAATTTCTTTTGCGTGTATCTTTAAAGTAAGCATCAGAACACTCTAAAATATGCTTGGATGTATTAACCCAATGTTGGGTCAAATAAAGACAAAACCTAACATTGGGTTAAGTTTTTCATTTAAATTTACTTTAAAGATACCAACCCAGGATCATTCTGAAAACATACCGTTATATACATTTCTGGAGAGCACCAAATGCGTCCCAGGAGCTACGTTTTTTGTTTTTTTTTTTGCAGTTTTTGTTATCAAAAATCCACCAGAGGGTGCTGTGTACAATTTTTGAGATCTCTAATTGTTCTCGCGAGTGCCATTCACGACTGCTGTTCTCATGTAAATCCACCAGAGGCCGCTGTCAACTGACTGAATAAATGACCAACTGACTGACTGATCGACTGACCCAGCCTCCTCCTTCCCTAAACTCAACCAGTAGTGTTTTCAAAAGCACTATTTGACCCACCCACCGCCTTCCCTAAACCCAGTCGACTGTTTTAAAGAAAAAGAAAAGCCCTCGTCTGATTACCACATTTTCAGATTTGACCACATTCTCACCCTGTTATTTACTTGTTTATTTTATTTTTGGCTTCTGTTTTTGTCTAACACGCTTTCTGGAACAGTTCTTCACCAGACTCGAACCTCGTTCAACTCCTCTTTGTGTCTCAAGTCCACTGATGCGCATGGCGAACTAACTGGACAAACTGGTAACAGTGGGAAAGCCATTCATACGGAGCTAAGCAATCAGCTGGTATAAGTAAGAAAAGGTATGCATCACACCGCCCCATAGCGTTTGTTTTAAAGACTAAATGCAGCCATACTTAATTCTGGTTACATGATACGCGATCTCCAGAAATGTATATAGGGCTACGTTTTCAGAATGAGCCTATGTTGAAAGCTACACACAAAAGAAACTTGGTTCTGCATTGGTTCTTTGTGGTAGTTGAGGTGCTATTTAGAGTGCATCTAGATGGTCCATTTAGTAACTTAATAGTACACATTATACATACCTAAAAGGTACAGCAAATGTACCCATTGAAAGGTAATTCCCAAGTGACAGCTATTATTTAGTGAAAAATAACACAGAAATGCAGATAAATTTCCACCATTGCAGCAATAATTAAGAAGTTTTATGAACCAGGAAGAGGATGTGTGTTTGTTTGTCCAAATGCACTGTTAGGAGGATTGTTTTGGTGGCCTAAAACTGAAAAGAATTGCAGAAGTGAGTCATGAAGTCAGAAAGTCAGAAACCCTTTGAGAAAAAAGCCTCTACTCTCATCCAAAAACAGACTCAAGTATCTTCAGTATTCTTGTTAATATTTTGAGCAAAAGGTGTAATAATAAAGACAACTTTTATTTACATTTACCAAGGGTGCCAATATTAATGGAGGGCAGCGTTTGTGTATATTTTGAATGGGGTTGTGGGATCCAGCAGGAGAGTTTTTCAGGAAGAGAAAGTTGTTCGCTGGGGACCCGAGGGCCGGTGGGCAGGAGAGCGGCTCTCACTCTGGATTATACGTTCTGGCTTTTAACGGCATGTTCACAAATTGATGCCGGGCTCCTCGGGGGCTGCAGCAGGAGCATTAAATGGCACTGAAATATTCATATGTGAGTGCATTTAGCTGAGCGCAGCTGATGGTGGCTCCCTCAGGGGCCACAAGGAAGTGCTGCTGCTGGGCTCCAAGACACCCGTAGACCCACATGGCCGGTATGGGTGAGGGGTCTGTCTGGAGCCCCTGAGCTGATTCTGGATCTCGCTCTCTAAGAATCCATTCACTGTCAGTCAGTCAGTCAGTCAAGTTCAGCTCTTTTATTGCATGGATTTAATTGGGACACAGTTTGTGTGCATTCTGTTCTAATAGTTTATTGAGGGGTCTCACAATACTCTGCCAAGAACAACCATACGAATAATATTTAGGCATGTAAAAGAGATTTCTCTATAGAACAACAGGTTATTAAGTTTTATACGGAGCTTTATATGTGAAGTTTCATGTATGGTCTTGTTTGCAGGCTCATTTTTCTTTTTTGTTAGATAAATGTTGGGGTTAATATAAAAAAAACTTGTTTTTTTAGTATTTATTTTCGTATAAATTGTTTTAAAATTATGTCCATTTATTTAAAAATAAAATCATTTATTTATTTATTCCTTAATTTATGTGTTCATTATGTTAAATTTTGGTCAATACAAATTAAAACATAATGATAATTAATTTTTATATTTATTTCATAGGTTTAACATTGAAAAAAATATTATTTAATATGTATTTATTAAATTAAAATCATTAATTTTAGTTGTTAAATATTACATTTAGATATTAGTTTAGATATACACTATATATATATAAATATATATATATATATATATATATATATATATATATATATATATATATATTTGATGATGTATCACATATATTATTGTAATAATAATATAAAGATATTATTTTCTTCATTGTGAATAGAAGATACAAAGAGCTATACAGTTTAAATATTTGCTTGTTTCAATAACTTGTAAATGCATGTTTATCTTTTTAAATGAAACATATAGCTATTTTTATATTTATAATGTTATTATAATTTAACTTTCTGTGATTTATTTATTGATGTATTTCCATATACACAACCACACAGATATACACAATATATACAAAGATATTATGCATGTATAATATTAAACATAATTACTAAATGTTTTGTATATACAGTTACACAAAATATAGTTAATAAAAAGAACAAGTTATTGCAGGACACAAAGTGCAGATTACATAAAGGACTTTGATTTAGTCGTGTGTTTGAATGGCATGTCTGACTGACCCAGTTCTCCCGCAGAAAGTCAAGTCCTGCTCCATCCAGCGGAAAACTTTTATGTAAATGTGAAGTGTAGAAATGATGGCTTCAGTCTCTGGAGTGACGTCTTCTTTCACTTCGCTGGGGTGCCATGCACTTAAGAAAAATGTTCTCCAAAAGAAACCCGAGAAGCTTTTTAAAATATGATGTATAATTTATTTGCATCTCTCTTTTTTCCTCCTGGCTCATATCTCTTTGAAAGATGGTTTGGGTTTAGATGTGGTGGCCATTTGACTTCTGCTTGCACTTCTGCAGTGTTCTTGTTTGGCGAACTTGTGTATTGATTTTGCGATGGATCCAGACGTTCAGTACTAGATTCATTGACCGCAGAAGAATAAATGTTGCAGCAGCAATGTCAGCCTTTTTCTGTATCATTTGTTTATTATTTGCAAACATAAACGCTTTTTAGATAAAAAAAAATCCATTTGATCATGATTTAAAGGGATAGTTCTCCAAAAATATGAAGATCATTTACTAACGCTCAAGTTTATTTTTTCTGTTGAACCCAAAACAAGATATTCTGAAAAATGTTGAATAAAAAGCAGCCATTGACATCCATAGTTGAAACAAAAAATACTATGAAAGTCAATGGCTATTTTTTCACCAACATTCAATGTATCATTTTACTTTGTGTTTAACAGAAGAAACTTTTTTTTAATTTTTGGGTGAACTAACCCTTTAAACCCTTTAAGAATCTACAATAATTATTTTATTTTCACCAGGCATACATATTATTTATAGTTTTATGTTTAGAGTAAACAAATATTTTAAACTAGTTCAATTGCAAAACGATTATGAAGTACAAAAGGTAACAATTTACAAAAAAAACCTCCTCCATATAGGTTAGTTAATGCATTAACATCAACAGTAAGAAACAGCTACATTGGTTACAGATATATGTTAATGTAAGCTTTAAAAATACAACCATATTATTGATTCTTTTAATTTTGTTACAGAAACATCTTCTGATGCACAAACTTGGACACATCATCAGTGTTGTTTCCTGGACTTATGGGGTGTTTCGGGTCTTGCAACAGACACCCTCCTCCAGGCAACCCGACCGAGGCTGATCAGACCCCGGCTTGTGTCAAAGTGGCAAGTGTGTTATAAAGACTCTTAAAAGGAAATGAACATTTACATTTACTGGCCATTTCTTTACTTATCCTCAAGTGGTTCCAAATTTTTTTGAATTTCTTCTTTCCATTGAACACAAAAGATATTTTGAAGAATGTTGGATACCTGCAACCATTGATATCCATAGTAGGAAAAACAAATGCTTCTGCAGTCAATGGTTAAGCGTTTTAAACATTTTTCAAAATATCTTTTTTTGTGTTCAACAGAAGAAAGTCAGACGGGTTTTATGAAATGAAGGATGAGTAAATGATGACAGAATATTTTCACTTTTGAGTGAAATACCCCTTTAAAGAATGAACGAATGTCAATATAGTTTAATGAACTAATGTTATTTAATGGACTCTCATTGTAAAGAGATAATGAGCAATAGGAAATCATAACATTTTCAGTCAATATCTCAACCATATCTCAAACATAAACCAGATCATGTAAAATATTTGTGTTTAGGGGAAAAAAGCAGATTAAGTCTGCATGCGTTTGGTGCCTTGATGAACACCACTTTACAAATGACAAGCTGAATATTCTTAAAATGCACTGTAAAACTTTAAATAATAAATAACTGTATTTTGAAGTGCCCATGATAACATTAACATGTATGTTCATTATCATAATATATTACTGAATTTCAGCACCTAGCTTTATAATATATTCATAGTCGTTAACACGTTCATAAAATGCACATTTCTATATGGATAATAATTCATAACAAAGATCCAGGGTAATTTTTTAAAGTTTATGAGTCCTAAAGAAATCTAAAAGAAAATGAAGAAATAATTTCTGCAACATCATGAATTTAATGTTAAGCCACTGGGTTCTTTTGTTCAAAACATTTAAAATCAAAATAATAATTTAAATGTTTAAATGATATTCTCATACATGCATGTTCTCTTTGTTTTATTTTATATTTTTATCTAAATTTGGTACACAATATGCAAAAACAAGCTTAAAAAAGGGGATAAAAAAAAATCATCATTTACTCATCCCTTGAATTGTTACAAAGTATACCAGTTTCAGGGTTTTTTTATTCTGTTAACAAAAAAAGATATTTCAAAGAGTTGAAAACCTGTTTAAAACATACAGGTTTAAGTATTACAGCAAAAAAATAAAGCTTTCTTCAGGATACCTTTGTGTTCAACAAAACAAAACCAAAAGAAAAACTCAAATTGTTTTCAGTCAAGTCAATGGTGAGTAAATGATTGCAGAATTTTCATTTTTAGGCGAGGTTTCCCTTTAATCATCAAGTTCCAACTTATTTTTTGTAAGTTGCAAGATTAATTTGATTCAACAGAGTTTTTTTTTTACTTACCTGAACACAATAGAATATATTTCAAAGAGTTGCAAATCTGTAAAAAAAATGGGTTTTACAGCAAAAAATACTGGTTTAGGTTTTACAGCAGAACTTTCCCTTTAATCATCATGTTTTTATTCAACTTATTTTTTTAAGTTTATGTTTAAGATTCATTTGATTCAACTTAAAAATGGAAGACAACCATGTTATTTTCTTTACAGTGCAGAATAACATCTAAGACGTTTGATTGTGGTCATGCAATGTTAATCCTGTTAAAGTCACAGTTCAAGCGCGCAGCTATGAAAGATGTGAATTATTGAGTTGAGTGTCTAATGGTCAGAGCAGCAAGACTCTCTGTGATGCCGCATTTCTGCACTCAAGCCTTTCTCTCTCAGCACAAGCACTGTCTCTCTCCATCAGTGTCAACCGAGGTAGATTCAGGCCAGCTTTTCTTCACTTAAAACAATCCATCAAACAGAAACCACACTGGATATGATATGAGGATTCATAAAAGCCTCCACTGAGGATCGCCAGCTTCCTGCATTATACTAATGAAGGAAGTTGTTGGGTTTTTATAGGCGCAGATTGTTCTGTAGCAGGATGTCTTCGACTTTTGATTGAGACAATGTATTGAGAGGTTTGTTTGTTTGTTTGGTTTTTGCTCTTAGTGCTGGAGTTACAAAAGCTGGAGGTCAGCTAAGAAAAGTTTGGTCGGAAACCACAAGCACGTGTATGGTCTGGAGGCTTCAGACGAAACATGTAGATTGTGTCTCCCTTGTGAATTCTCAACTGTCCATTTATTCCACCCAATGGTAATGTAGCTCCGCTGAATTATTGAGCCGCCGTGTTCATTTGAGAACTGAATCGGGGTGTAAGTTTGTGTTCGTGCTTTCATGCCTTTCTGAAAACCTTTAAATGCACAGATATGGAAAACATTATGTGGATCGGATTACAGATTTACTGAAGTTATTAAACATGCTTTTTAGTGAAATGTTAACACTTGGTTTGTACTACAAAGGTTTGATAACATTTCTTCCACATTTCATATAAAAAGCCTTTTTTATTATTCAGAAAATGAAATTTGGTCAGAATAACAGATGATGTTTTTACATTGAGTATTTCTGAATAATGCAAGAAGAGTATAATGAAGAATATTTCTGAAAAATGCTAAAAAATATCTGAAGTTTTCATTTCATGTAATAAAAAATGACAGTTATTCCACCAATTATAGATTTCTTATGTCTTCTGAAGTTGAGAAGAATAACATTGGTAGTGTGTTGCCTTAAATAATAGAAATGTGTGTAAAATCTGGCCCCTTTGTGTTATATTGTGAAAATGTTATATTATGCTCTAAATTACATTTTTATTTTCAATTCTGAAGAAATGTCGTCAGTGGTTTACAGAGAAAAATATTTATTTCATTTACATAACTATAAATCCTAACTCTGGAGGATTTTCACATGGTTCATTATTATTATTATTTTTTTAAGTATTGCAAATTTATTTAGTTTTGATATTTTTAAAGCTCTTCGAAAAAGCATATAAAGTTTTTTTGTTATTTAAAGAATACTTGAAATAATACATTAATTTAAAATTGTATTAATTGGAATTATAATTGGAAAAACCATAACATATTATCATCAAGACAATGCAATACTGGACTGAAAACTGAAGAAGACTCCATCAGCCTGTGTTAATGTGCATTTTGAAATTTTGCATGAGAACCAAGTTATGAAAATCACACACAAAAATCCCTTAAATTGTAAAGATGTTGACGCTCACTTGAAGTGGTTTTGAACTTGTGCGAAAAAGCAATGTGAATAATGAGAGATCAAAATGCTGAAATTGATGAATACACTATAACATAATGACCATAACACTCATTGACTAATTAACTGCCTTAAGCTGCGGTCACACTAGAGTTTGTGCATGCAAAATTTAGATTCTCGATTGGTCTCACGCAGTCAAGTGATGCGATTTTGCAGGTCAGAGTTCACTAAGCTTGAACTTTGCACCGCAGTGAACTGCGAAACTTGATGCATGAACTTGTGTTTTCGGTCTGACGCATTTGCATGCGTATGAATGGAAGTCTATGGGGAGAAAAGTGCACTGTGATCGCAGCTTTATGCTGGCTAGCTCAAACAAGGCACAGGTGTGCATATATCAAGTAATGAGTTACCATAACAAACTCAAACAAACTAAGACAAATTCAGAAATGTAAAGGAAAATGGAACAGAACAGAGTACAGCAATAGAGGTTTTGCACTTATGTCAAGACTTGGGCCCAATCCTAATTCTGTTTTTGTACCCCTACCCCTTCCCTTTCCCCTTGGCCCTTAAAACCGAGGGTTAAGGGGAAGGGCTTAAAAATTTACTCCTAAGAATTGGGACAGCACTACAACACCTGCACACGTCATCATATGTCATCGCGATCTCTTGCTTCATATGAGATCAGACGATGGTGACTGCTGTAGTTATTCCAGCTGCTTTATTTTTTGGTATTTACCTTCTAGAAATCACTGAAAGCATATTTTATGTTTTCATAATGATCTAATGTGGCAATAATATCGTAGCTATACTGTGCATTTACACAGTGGCCGTATTCATCTATGTAAACACACAAGAAAACAACATTAACATTATAGCAGACACCGTAAAAAGCTCATTCTCAGCAACTAGACTTTTCTGACTGGGTATTCCAGTGTCATCGAGTGTCAAAATGTTGTGGAACTGCTATACAGGAGTTATTATTAGGGATTATAGATAGCGAAATTTAGCGGTTTTTATTTTTGTGTTTTTTTTTTAAAGCATGATGGTAAAAGACGAACGCGGTTATGGTTATATTAAAACAGGTGCTTATTTGTTGCAAAAATTAGTAATAATGACAAAAAAATATTATTTTGTGGATGTCCTTACTTCCGGGTTCAGCAATACTGCCGTTGGGGCTGGTGTATTCTGGGAAATTTTCTTGCTCCTTGGTTTCGAGTGTGGTCCTGAAAAATCTTCTTTCGAAGGGGTATTCACCCCTTCTCCTTAGCCCTACGTCTTCAAGCTAAAGAGAATTGGCACACCCCTACCCCTTGACGTGAAGGGCTAAGGTATGAATTGGGATTGGGCCTTGGTTAGCCATGCTGGTGATATCTAGATGTAAATAACAGCATGGATTGCATGATTAATGTACATCTGAGTACATTGTTCTGCCTATTTATGCTGTCTAAATCATGAATAAAACATGTAGAAGCTCTTAAACCACATAGAGAAAGACTTGATGTGAAACCAA
The DNA here is from genome assembly GCF_903798145.1 of Danio aesculapii. Lineage (NCBI taxonomy): Eukaryota > Metazoa > Chordata > Actinopteri > Cypriniformes > Danionidae > Danio > Danio aesculapii. Next base: position 28,410,736 of record NC_079441.1, on the reverse strand, counting down.
AAGAAAAAAACATGAAAGTTGTCAAGATTCTCGCCCTGGAAACCCAGGTTGAGTTTAGCCAACCACAAACACCTTTGGTTCCTGTGAGAGTTTGTTTTTTTCCCTTCTGCTTGTTTTGTCATACCTTCAGTCTATAGCACTCTAAATGTTTTTTGTTTCAGTGTGACCAATTGGTTTCGGCAGCATAAACCAGCAAAATATTTGATTTACACTTAGTTTAGTGGCATTGTTTACATTCTGTGCCACCAATATGGCCGACTGATGAAAACATGCAATACATAAAAACACTTAGGAAAGTAAATTCCTCTTATGTTATTAGGTAGATTATACATCATGATGATTTATTTTGACTGACTTGGTTTCACTAGGGAACAAATAGTATCCCTTCTCATTTACCGGCTCTTTGCACAATTAACAACAGGCTGTCACATTAGCATGTCATGCTTTTAGCTTGTCGCTGAATGTCTGACTTGCATTAAATGAACAACCTTGCGTAAATATTTGAATACATTTAATTCACAACAAAATTGTGATGAATTAATAATAGCTAATTAACCTGATTCTCATTAAAGGAAGTTCAGATGAAGCAGGGTGTCAGGCTTATGTTGTGACAGATCCCTGAATCATAAAAGAGCAGAGCTTCTCTGCATCATCTCTGAGGCGCGACAACTACAGAACAAACATTAGCATTTATATTCTATTTACAAATATTAATTAACCATGTATGGTTGTAACTGATGTGTCACTGAAAATATTCAACATTAACATTGTTTAGAAACACACACATTCTTTAGCATGTTTATAAAATATAAAAATATAGAGAAATGCATACATGAAAATGTAATTTCAAATGTTCCATTTCAAAGGTTTTGATATTTAATGTGTTTGTTTTTTATTTATTATTATTATTTGTTGTCATTTAATTATTATTTTCAGTGAAAAATATTTTCATGTTATTGAACAGACACCTTTCACATTAAAACTGCATTTTAAAATGTAAAGAATACGTATTGTCTAACTATATACACTGTAAAAAATTAAATGGACAATCACAGTAGTCATGACAACATATGTTTTTAATTCATTGTAACTTGTAACCAAGTTAATCGCCTTCTAACTTAATTTTATAAGTTGCACAAACTGTTTTAAGTCAGTTTAACATGATATAAGTTCAATGGACTTATAAGGTTAATTTGATTCATTCATCCCCCAATCCAATTCAATTCACCTTTATTTGTATAACGCTTTTGCAATGTAGATTGTGTCAAAGCAGTTTCACATAGAAGATCATAGTAAATTGAAACTGTAGTTCAGTTTAGCTCAGTTCAGTGTGGTTTAATATTTACTACTGAGAGTCCAAACACTGAAGAGTAATCCATCGATGCACAGCTCTACAGATCTCGAACCATGCAAGACAGTGGCGACAGCGGCGAGGAAAAAACTTCACCAATTGGCAAAAGTGAAGAATTAAAAAACCTCGAGAGAAACCTGGCTCAGTTGGGCACGACCATTTCTCCTCTGGCCAAACGTCTTGTGCAGAGCTGCAGTCTAGGAAGCTGGACCTCAGCGAAGACTCATATGTCCCTGGAGCGTCACAGGAATCAGTCTTATGCTCTCCACTTCTCCATGACCACCACAGCAGCTGCTCAAGATACAGCCTGGTCCAGGATATGGAAACCTTGGGATGATCTCATCGATGGTCTTGGATCGTATCAGTGGCGCTGCGTAGTCTGAAGGCCTCAGGATGAGTATCCCCAGGTGGAAATAGAGAATAAAGAGAATAATTAGCTGCTGTTCATAGTGTATATAAACGAGATGCAAAAACGGTGTGGAGCACATTCATGAATCATACCACTAAGTCATGCACTGAGTGTATGCTTTACTGAACAGATAGGTCTTTAATCTAGTTTTGAATTGGGAGAGTGTGTCTGAGCCTCGGACGTTATCAGGAAGGCTATTCCAGAGTTTAGGAGCTATAAATGAAAAGGCTCGACCTCCTTTACTTTACTTTGCTATTCTAGGTACTACCAGAAGCCCAAAGTTTTGAGACCTTAAAGAGCGAGTTGGATTGTAGCGAGACAGAAGATTGGTTAGATAAACAGGAGCTAGATTATTTAAAGCTTTATATGTAAGAAACAATATTTTAAATTCAATACGAAACTTAACAGGCAGCCAGTGTAAGGAGAATAAAATTGGTGTGATGTGATCAAATTTTCTAGACCTGGTAAGAACTCTGGCAGCTGCATTTTGCGCTAGCTGAAGTTTGTTAATAGAGGATGCTGGACAACCAGCATGCCATCCATCCATCTAACATTTATTAAATATTACTTTATAAATAGTCATTTACATTACATTAACTCCTTTGGACCCTGTGTCCATTACAATAGACATCACATGTCAGCACATGTTTTTTGTGGTTCCTGAGCATTTGATCTAATTCAAAGCCTGCAGTCCACAAGAATGGACAATTGTCACCCAATTAAATGGCAGGAAGACTCGGCATGTTGTAATTTGAAAAGAATCCACTGTACTCTGAAATGCAGCATGGCATCACTTCACTCTATCACTCCAGAAACATCCATACACTACGGACAATTTAGCCTTCCCAAGTTACCTATACCGCTTGTCTTTGGACTGTGGGGGAAACCGGAGCTCCCGGAGAAAACCCATGTGAAGGCAGGGAGAACAAACTCCACACAGAAATGGCAACTTACCCAGCTGAGGCTAGAACCAGCTACCTTCTTGCTGTGATGCGACAGCACTACCTACTGCGCCACCGCATCGCCCCCAAGCTGCAATCTATACAACAAAAACCTCAAAAGTAAAGTAAAAAGGTTACAAACTTAATGTTTGTGATTTTGAAGATAAACTTTAAGATTATACCAGAAATCATGTATGTTTTTGTATTTTATGTTGGAGTAATGATCGGGAAGAACAACTGTTCTGACCCGAAGTCCATTGAAATGGACAAAATATACATATACTTAAAGGGTGTTGAATTTTTACTATTATACTTTAGTCTAATTCCTAGAAGCCTCAAGAACTGTGAAAGCATACTTTTACATTTTTTAGAAACCTATTTCCACGAAGGGATTAAAAAAACATCTATAATAAATGTACACTGTAAAAAATTGTTGCTGACTTAATTTTTTTAGCTGAATCAAATTATCTTTTCTAGTTATCTCAACTTACATAAAATATTAAAAACTAAAAATATTAAGTTAAACTTTATATAACTTTTTTGTTGTTGAAACCTGAATAACTTATTAAAATAAGTTAAACCAAAATACAAATATTTGCTGTCTTGATTTTGGTCACACTTTATTTTGATGGTTCGTTTGTTGAATTTAAGGTACATTGTAACTAATTCTCATTAGGATTATAAGTAGACTGTTAGGTTGGGGTTAGGGTTAGTGTAAGTTGACATGTACTTGTAAAGTTTCTTATAGTCACTTATTGTCACTTGAAGGAGCAGTATCAACAGATATTAAGCAGACAGTCTATTAATACCCAAATGGACCATCAAAACAAAGTGTTACCTTGATTTTTTTTTTTGTCATTGCATTTTTTATAGTGTAATTAATCAAACATTAATTTGTGTTGACTGATTTTTTTCCACCAAAGCTTTGTAGTACTTCAGTATTTATCTACAATGCAGATTATATCGTCCATATATAGTCTGCTTTCAAAACCCCATTCCCCACATTTTCGTGTGTGTTTTTTCTATAAATGCCTTACAAAATCTTGCACACGCGGGACGTCTGAGCAAAGTGGCCCACCTCCTGTGTGTGACCTACAAAACATTGCTCTTTATGACAAAGGTCCCAAAGCTCAGGTCTGTCTGTCTTGCTTCTGAGTCTGCTCTCAACAGGGAAAGAGTCTTAAAGCGAGGCTGAGCGTCTTCTCTCCTGGAGCCCTGAGGCCATGATGTACAGACTCTGAAAACACCAGCACACCAACACATTCAGTGCGCATGGAGATCCCGTGTTTCTCCAAAACGCCACGTTTGCTCCTGAAAGCCAGATTTACCACAATTCCACTGGGGCCTTGTTGAGTGGCAGTGCATATGGAATGCGACCGAAGAGATTGTAAAGAGGTAAACAGATGTTTTCACTCTTTTTGTGGTTGAAGGGATGTGCAAATACTCCTCTGTTCACCTGTAAAGAGGCTTTCACCTGCTGTAGTGGTAGCTGTGGGGTTTAGTGTGGAACTGAGGGATTTGTATGGCAACCCTAAGTGGCTCGGCTGTGCATTAGTCCTGGGGCAATCCACTTTCTGACCACTGTCCCGAATAAGCCTGCTGCAGGCGACCTGACGTCCTAACCGCAGGAACAGCAAAAAGACTGTCAGTTGTCTGTTGTGTGTTCTGCATTGACATCTATAGCGGACACTGAATGCTGTTTTTACTGCTTATTTATGGTTTCCAGAACAATCTTCATAGGTTAGCCAGGGAAGTTTTCTTTACTTAAAAAAAAAAACGTTAGGAGAATGTTCTTGAAATGTTCTCTTGTAGGTAAAGTTGTTAAAAAAATACACAAAACAAAAACTCCCTGCTACATATTTTGTGATTCATGTTATTTTTTTCCCTTCCCCATTTATTTATGCCTTTAATTTGCACTATGGATCCAAGATCTTTTCTCCAACAGATTTTAACTTTGAAAAGTTTGAAAACGTGACTTTGTTGCTGTTAATAATAGTTTATCAGTTTAATAAAAGTGATATATTGTCTGGGTCAGTGTTGTAGTGTTAATTCAAACAGTGTTAATTTCATTGACAAAAAATTTTCATCATAATTTTTGTGACACATGTTTCTACCGATGAAAACGAGACGAAAACTAAATAAAAATGAAGTGATGATGACAACAACTATAATAAAAATATACTGACATTTTAGCTGACTAAAAACAAGTGATTGTGATTGAGGGATAGCCAATCTGAACTAATCTTGGTGTGTGATTCATGACACACATTTAAAAAAGTAACTGGTCCACTGGTAGACGCGTGCAATTATTTTGTGGATTGATAGCAGACACAATTTTACATATTACTTACGATATAAATAAACCATGCATGTCGAATTTTTTATCTTCAATGGATATCTATATTCCATATTTTATGAGACTGTTTTATATAATATAAATGTTTACAGTATTTAATTAAATTACACTTAAATTAAACCAAATGTATTTTAGTCAACTAAATCTAGAGTAAACTGCCAGTAATTTTTCTGTTATTTTACAAATGTAACTCTCTATATCTTAGTTCTTATACAATATATTGCTTCAGACTACTAAAATGTCAATAAAAGTCACCTTGTTTCACTGCAGAGTTGAATTTTGAACATCAAAAGTTGACAGAAGAGATTCTAAAATGCAATACTTAAGCTTTAATAAACTGAAAAATACATGAAATCATGAATGATCAAGTTAACAGCCTGTTAATTATCTTCTTCTTTTTTTACAGTGTCACAAAAAACTTGGTGTCACAAAAAACAACTACACTGTAAAACATGACATGGCCAGTGAGTCATGACAAGATTTGAAGAGTTAAAGTGCAAAGGCTTATTAAAATGAAACTGAATTCAATTCAATTCATATTTACTTCTATAGCACTTTTACAATGTAGATTGTGTCAAAGCAACTTCACATAGAAGATTATTGTAAATTGTCAGTTCAGTTTTCAGAGTTGAAGTTCAGTTTAGTTCAGTTCAGTTTAATTTTCACTGCTGAAAGTCCAAACACTGAAGAGAAAATCCATTGATATCAAACCAAGGAAGCCATACCAAACCAAGAAAGGGAAGCTTCAGGTTCCTGGTTTTGCAGCAATACGTCAGTGTGGAAGTAATAGAAAATCCTAAATACACTCCTATTAAGTACACAGGACCAAATTAACCCAAGCGAAAATAACACTTTTATTGGTGTATCAGACTTCAGTGAAGTTTTTGCTGTATTCATAACAGTGAACACAATGCTTATAGGTTTTTGTCATATTGTATTAAACTTAATGCTTAAGGGAAACTTATGTGGCCTTTGCTACTTTTAATAAAATGCCAAATGTGATGTTTCAGAACTGGATCTGTTTTGCAAATGAACATGTTTTCTTGATTAAACATCACAAAATAAGTGAACCAGGTTTCAAATTATTTTTAAGGCATATTAGCTGTTTTTAGATCAGATTAATAAAGTTACTTAAATTGAAATTCACAGCAAGAAGGTCGGCTGAGTCAGTTGGCAGTTCTGTGTGGAGTTTGCATGTTCTCCCTGTGTTCACGTGGGTTCCTCCAGGTGCTCTGGTTTCCCCCACAAGACTAAAGAAGTGGTACAGGTGAATTGGGTAAGCCAAATTGTCCATAGTGTATGTGCATGAATGAGAATGTATGGGTGTTTCCCCGTGATGGGTTACAGCTGGAAGGGCATCCGCTGCGTAAAACATATGCTGGATAAGTTGGCAATTTATTCCACTGTGGTGACCCCTGACTAATAAAGGGATTAAGCGAAAAGAAAACGAATGAAGTTGAATTTGATGATTCAGTAAAATTGACACCTTTTTTTTTTTTTTTGTACAGTGTTCACTCTTATTTAGTTCCCCAAAAACCTGAAAAGGGGTCCATGCAAGAACATTCTGTTTACTGTTATTTAAGGAGAAATATCACTGGGAACGTTCCACACAGAAATGAGCACCTGACTCATTTAAGAAGGCCCCTTTACACAAGTCCAGTAACCTAGCGATGGGCCCTTAAAAAATTCACCATGGTTTTATTACACATCAAATCTACAGAAAAAAAAACATTCAGTATTATATTTTTACTATAATTAAAAAGAATAAACAGTGTGGTAACTTGATTTTGGACATGTGACCATGGTGGCAATTTGCATGACTTATTTTAAAGCTGGTGAGTTCGAGCAAACAAAAGTTTATACAAAGTAGTATTAAAGTATTGTTTTGTTGGTCCACTCATTTTCATTGTTTCTTGCCATGTGTGTTCCAAATGTCTTTTTAAAACAATTAATCATAGTTTTGCTAAGAGTTTAAACACAGTACTGTAATAAGTGTCATTATATAAACGGTAATCAATCTAAAAGGAAAATAACATGGTTACTACACTTTTACTGTAATAAATCCATATTTATTTTTCGTAAGAAAATTGTGACCTGAATATTCAAACTGCTTGTCTATCACTGATCGCTGTTGCAGAGCGCCCTCTACTGTAGAAATAAGATATGAACATTTTCAAAGACTCCATTTATTAATAGCGCCAATCTAACAAAGTGGCTATTTTCGGTTACTTTATTTTGAAGGTCTCCTTTAGACATTTTGTCGACTATCAGTTAATTTGCGACGGTCATCTTTTACGCTACTCGTCTTCACTTGTTTCAAACCTGTTTGAATTTCTGTTGATTAACAAACATAGGCTATACTGGAGAATGTTGGAAACATGTGGCCATTGAGCTCGATACCATTTTTATACTTGTGTCAAGTTTTGAAGCACTTTAGACTAAAATGTGAGTGACTAAAATGTGAGTAAAAAAAAGGATTTTTAAATATCTGCTTACAGGGAGAGGCACAATGGCTCACAAGATGGTTAGTGTATGTGTGAATGAGTGTTTATGGGTGTTTCTCAGTTACTGCGTAGCAGCTAGAAGGACATCTCCTGTGCAAAACATATGCTAAAATAGTTAGCATATGTTCATTCAGCTGTGGCGACCTCTGAAATAGAGACTAAGCCAAATGAAAATGAATGAAGAAAAGTTCATCAGAAGAAAAGTGGAGAATCAGTATATGATGACAGAAATTTCTCTGCAAACCTCAGTGCAATACTTAAAAAATATTATTATAAACTCCAAACGCTTAATTCAGTGCTTTTTCGTCAGTTACTGAAATAACTAATGAAAAAACTTCTCTAACTGTCATTTGTTTTCATTTGATCATTAAAAAAAAAATGTATATATATATATTTCTCTCCTTGGTGCCAGTGGAGTAATGGTTAGTGCGATGACACATGCACTCTGGTGCTCACAGCCACCTCGCGGTCCTATGCCAATCCTTTCCCTCTCTCTGCTCCCTATGCATTCCTGTCAACCATGCTGTCCTGTCCTATCGAATAAAGGTGAAAAAACCCCCAAAAAAAATAATTATAAAAAGCATTTCTCTCATTGAATAAACAGTATTTTCAAACTTGTTTTTATAAAGCAACTATAGTAATTGGAGAAATAAGTCAAACATACAAGTTTTTTACAAGTGAAACAGAAAAATACAATAAAACGAGGATTAGTTATTCCAACATAATAATACTAATGAAATGTATACATGGAAAATATATGAATTTTTATACATAATTCATTCATACATAAAATTGTGTTCACCCTCTGCTCTTTACCATCATCAGTTCATACTTTACATACAGTAACTCAAATGTAGTATCTAATCAAGCTACAGTTTCATTCATTCATTCATTTTCTTTTCGCTTGGTCCCTTTATTAATCCAGGGTCGCCACAGCGGAATGAACAGCCAACTTATCCAGCACATGTTTTACGCAGCGGATGCCCTTCCAGCTGCAACCCAACACTGTGAAACACCCATACACTCTTGCATTCACATACTCTACGCCCAATTTAGCTTATTCAATTACCTATACCGAATGTTTTTAGTGGGGGAAACCAGAGCACCGGAGAACTAGCAACCTTTTTGCTGTGAGACGATCGTACTACCCACTGCACCACCATGACGCCAGCAACAGTTTCAATGATCAACCAAACATGCCTGATTACTTTAAATTACAAAAACGAATCTGAAGAAACCTGGAGCTGCTGAAGAAGACAAAACGTGGCAAATTTTTCTCTTCCAGCTTTGGTGATTCATATTTTTTTAATATTGACACATAAAGTTCTCTTTTTCGCCATTGAAATAAATGGGAACACAAAACCTTTATCTGGGTTTTATTATATACATAATTATTTACATGTCAGGTCGCATAAATGGAAACATGAGCAAACTGAATGACTGATTTTTTCCAGTTAGCACATGTAAACAGTAAAGAAAAAAACAACAACACACAGCCATGAAACATTCATGACAGTAGTAAAAGTTACTTTCCTGTTAGCTAAAGCAATATAAAAGCCAAGGATTATGTATTATCAGAACAAATGATGAGAGGAACAAACAGAGGAGGACTTGGTAACAACGCTGAATCAAACTTCTAAATATTGCATTAGAAACATCTCCACAATGCAGACAGACGGCCCTTTAACAGTACACTTGTCTGTGAACAACACTTATTTAAGCTACAGCACAGAATGACTGATTAACCATTGACTTGACTGAACTGATGAACACAGGAATGGAAATCTAGCCTGCAAGAAGTGAACTGGATTTTATAGAAGGTTTTGGGACAGAGAGAGGAGGGAAAACACAGTGACGTCTGTCCTTTATTACTCTGAGCACTTAGAAATTGTCTTTATTTGTTACTTATTGTATTTATATGAGCTGATAAAGCTTTACTTACCAAGCAACAGAAACTAATCCTCAATGGTCTCAAACTCAATTCCTAGAGGGCCGCAGCTCTGCACAGATTAGCTCCAACCCTATCAAACAGAGCTGATCCAAATAATCGAGGTGTTCAAAAGAGTCATGAACACCTTCATCAGTTGGATCAGCTGTGTTTGATTAGGGTTGGAGCAAAACTGTGCAGAGTTGTGGCCTTCCAGGAATCGAGTTTGAGACCTATGCTCTACAGTCTTTCATTGCTAATGCTTTTCCTGTAGATTCATAGCACTGGTTTTAGAATGTGGCTCACTATGTAACTGATTAAACTTAAAATACAACAAAAAAGGTCAGCACATTGACCTGAACACTTTTAAACATAAAACCAGAAGTGAAGGTAGCCTAGTCATACCAAAGTCTTATAATATAAAGCATAGGTCTCAAACTCAATTCTTGGAGGGCCGTAGCTCTGCACAGTTTTGCTCCGACCCTGATCAAACACAGCTGATCCAACTAATCAAGGTGTTTAAGACTCTTTTCAACACCTCAATTAATTGGATCAGCTGTGTTTGATAGGGTTGAAGCAAAACTGTGCAGAGCTGCGGCCCTCCAGGAATTGAGTTGAGCCCATTGTTATAAACCAAAACTGATAAACGGCTGCACTGTTCACCAATTTTACCACAGTTAGCTTCTCGTTTTTCAAAGTGCGTTGTAAATGTATAAAAACTACTCATACATAAGGCTTTAGTGAGCTGTTCGGCCCACGAGAAAACTGATTAGTTGAAAGATTTGGGCTCTGCTCTACACAGAGTTACACATAAATCTCAAGTCAAAGGTCGAGGTTTAGCACCGTGCCATTCAAACTAATTCCTAACCGTTTAGCATTTCCCAACTAAACGCAAGTGAACACTTTAGCAACATCAAAATTAGCATGCTAGTAAACAAGCTTTTAATCTCCAGTTGATTTCTGATGCCAGTGCTGTTGTATCCACTACATTAAGGTCATGGCAAGCGTTTAAACAGACCTGCTAAAAATTTGACATTCTGATTTTAGAAATAAAACAAAGAAGAACCTAAGAGATTTTTACCTGATCTGACCTTCAACAAGCATTCAGTGTCTGTCCTGAAACACCAAGGGGCTAGGGGCTTTCAAAACAGCTTAGTTTACTATCCAAAATGCACTAGACTCATGACTGTTGTAAAAGAGTGTTGTAGTCCATCAGCATCGGTCTCGCTCAGTGTGTAGTTCTCTTTGACAATGCGGTCGCAGCCGATCTCCCCGTTGCCGAAGAATCCCAGAAGTGGGACGTTAGAGAAGATCTTCCGGAAGGCGTCGGCCTCCACGTTCAGCTGTTCGTTGTAGCTGTTGTGGCCGCGGCCCACACAGGCAAACATAAAGCCCATAGTGTTTCTCTCGGGGATATTAGCAGCCTTCAGCCGCTGGATAGTAGCCTCGGCTCCTTTGGCGGTGCTAACGTCCTGCTCCACTAGAACTGACGCACCCTGGACCTTGGAGCCGCTGATGCTCAGACCTACTGCGCCAAAGGAGTCTTCAGAACAGCTGCAAACAGACAGCAGAATGCGTGTTAACGTCACTGATGGCCTGTATCTGAAATCACCCCATATACCCTGCATTCGTCTACAAATATTGTCCAGTTACAGAAGTGAATGACAACGAGTGTGTGAATTCAAGTGCACCAGAAGGGATGCAGTTTTGTTTGTGCTTTGCTGTTTATTAAAAATAAAATCATATCAAATCAATCTTTTTTATTTGTGTATACATTAAATAAAATGATTAAATAATACATTACTTAGAAACTTACAACGATAGGATTCCCCTGTGGATGCCATCTTGTTGTCAGGCACAAAAATTAATTTGGTCCCTAAACCCTCTCTGTACATTATGGACATTCTCTAGCTGTTAAATTGTACAGTGGTTGTACACTTGTTATTGCGTTGCATAGTGGAATCGATTAAGTGCACTTCAGAATGTCCCCTACGGTTTTGGACACCACTGCAAATGGCTGCTCCCTCAAACGGTGCACTAATTGGGGGTATAGGGGGTGATTACAGATACAGCCATGAAGATTTTACACTTAATGCCAATCATGTGGCAGTAACTCAGTGGATTTAAGCATGTAGAAATGACCGAGTTCAGACTTGGGCTCAGAAAAGGGAAGAAAGTTACTTTGAATGTGGTATGCTTGTTGGTGCCAAACAGGCTGTTCTGAGTATTTCAGAAATTAACGATTTACTGGTGTTTTCAGCAATTATCATTTCCAGCCGATCTGTGGGTGGAATGGTCAGAGGAGAATGGCCAGAGTAGTTCAAGCTGATAGACTAATGCAACTCAAACAACAACAAGTTACAACTGTGGTCTGCAGAAAAACAGACAAAACATTAAACTTGAAGCAGATGAGCTACAGCAGCAGAAGTAGAGGATTTTAAGTGTCTTTACTGTGACCTAAGAACAGTAAACTGAGGCTATATGCACAGCAAGTGTTTTTCAGCCACCAGTGAAAGGTTGATATGGCATCGATAATGTAATTGAATAAAGAAATTGGTTAAATAGGCCTGTGCAGTAAGTTAGTTGTTCAAGCTTAAAACAAGATAAAAAGCCATTTAAATGAAAGTGAAGTTCGGTGGTTTTACACAAACCAGATCTTAAAAAGCGGGGAGTTTATAATGGTATAACAGTTCACGAGATGTGCCTAGGCTGACTTATTCAAAATTAAACGTCCGCGTGCATATACCCCATTCACACACGTTCACCAAATATATTGTCTGGTCTGATAAGTCCCAATTTCTGCTGCAGCATTTGGTTGGTAGAGTCATAATTTTTCATCCTTTTTGGGCTTTTATGAAGCTAAAGACTAACCCTAACTTGCCCTTTTAGGTAAATTTGACCCACACTATGAAACTTAGCTCAGTAGATCAAATAGTGTGCAGTTGAGGAAAAGAAGAGAGGAAGTATAAAACCTTGACTATCAAAACCTTTACACACAATAAACAGAAACTAACATAACTGATCTAAATCAGTTAACTTTCTTCACCTACCAGGTTGGCTCATTGGTAAACTCTCTCTCGACCTGTCCTCCGACTATAAGAATGTTACTTTGGGAAAGAGGTTCCAGTAGCTTGTTAAGAAAGCGTCCACCTCCAGGTTTATAGGTGTTGTAGTTGAACATCAGCACCACCTTTAGATCAGGATTATTAATCAACCCTGAAAATCAAATTAAAAGCATTTTTACATGACTTACCATACAGTAAATTTAATGCTTATTTACACTACCATTCAAAAACACAAGCTTAGAAATTAATGATCACTTAAAATGCATTTTAATTCTTTAAAATGCATTAAATTCATCAGAAGAAAAAGACATTTATAAATAATTAAATAATACATTATTATTTATATTTTATTTTATTTTAATGTCAGTTTCTACAACCTTAAGCAACAACAGTTTTCAACACAAATAATAATAAAAATTAAATGTTTCAAGAGCAAAAAAACAAACAAAATGTTTTTGAAAGAACGTGTGGTCTTTAAAGACTGGAGTAATAGTTGCTAAAAATTAAGCTTTGTATCACAGGAATAAACATTTATAAACAGAAGAATTTATTCTCTAATAAAAACAACGTTTTAAATCTGTAACGTTTCATAATAATATTGGTTTTAATCATTTTTGGGAAGTATGAGATTTTCAAAAACCTTCAGTATTGTTGTTCTGTAAATCTCTTGGACCAGAAAAATACACCACTTACTACATTTTACAATTATACCGTAAACCACCAATGTAAAGCCCTCACCTGCCTCCTCCATTGCTGTGTCACTGAGGCTCTTTTTGCAGAAGTGAAATGACTGGATGGTGACCCCGTCCATGGCAGGAAAAAGCAGACTAAAACCAGCCTCACCCGCCTCGTGCTCTTGTGGGGGGCTGCTGGGGGAACCACTGGGGGTCACTATAGTGCGCAGCCCAAGAAATAACAATTACACTCTTGCAAAGATATCGCCATAAACTAAAGTCAAATAAGTAACGGAAAAACATGGAAAGAAAGACAATGAGTCTTACCAACAATTCCTGCTGCAACAATGCCTAATATGTCACAGCTTTTGGGCAGTATACGTCTGAGCTTCTCAACAGGATCTGGCACCACTTCATCACAACTCCTGGCTGAATTGGTTAAAAAAAGGTTATTTTCCTTATCATGAGTGATTTTTTTTTAATACATGTAAGCAAGTAACTTACTATCGGTTAAGTAGGTACAAGGCCAGATGAAGTCCCCATCTACCATTAAGAGAGCAGTCTGGGGCAGAAGGTAGATTTTCTGTCGGTAGTCAGACAAACATTTAAACAACATGAGATTTGGATTGACAAGAGTTTCAAGAGTTCACACTTAGATATTGCTTGATAATAATAGCAGGTTTGGCATGCTGTCCCGGGAGAGAACCCTGAGCTCAGAGATAATTGAGCCCAGGGCTCCCGCCTGGTCAATAAGCATGTGTGGGGGTACGAGATCAGGAAGTTCTCGAGAGCTCCCCCTGGTAAAAGTGAAAAAAGGAGATAGGGTGGATGGGGGATTCTTCAAAAAATGAAGATGAAGTAGTAATGCTGGTCTGGCTATTAATGGCGAGTTTGGAATGATCCGATTGGCTTACTAATGATTACAGAAGCTCCTTTCGAAATTAGTTTGTAAAATTTCACTTATAATATCTTGAATTTCTTTTCGTTACAAATATGCATCAATAGCGATCAGACCTCCAAGTCTTCTTCCATGGTCGTAAACAAAACATGTTCCCTGCATATGGATGAGCCTGAGGCAGAGAGCCAGGTCAGTCTCTGCTGTGTCCTCAGCACTCTGCGTGCACAATTCCTCCATAGTCTGCACACACTGCAGAAAGAAAAGAAAACAAAACAGATATTTACATATGAACTGATACTGAGATACAGGATTCTTGCACATTTATACACTTTCCATGCATATTAAAACTTGTCCAGCACTTTACAAATGTGGCAAATTACATACTTACACATGTACATGCTATATTAGTTCAGATGCCAATTGTTTTAGTATTCTGTAGTGTACATGGGCCAGTATAAGATTCCACCAGTATGAAAACCTTCAACAAAAATATCAGTTTCTTGGTATTGTGATTACTGCTCTAAAATATGTTCTCTTTAAATGTCTGGGTAAAAAACAACAACCTTTTCCCCCTTTGAACACAATACATTTTATTTTGAGAAACCTTTCAAATATTTTGAAGCAGTGAACATGTCAGGATAAATAATTCAAATGAATCATTCACTTCTGCTGTCTTCTTTAGGTTCCAAAACACAGATTTCATTGCAATTTAAAACAAAATCTCTGGATATCTTTTCTGCTGAGGGTACTGTTGTCCTAAAAAACTTAAAATGTACAGATAACGTTAGGAATAATATAGCCGTCAATTTTGGTGGTTTTGAAAGCCTGAGTTTTTCAACCCGTGGTATACCTTGAAAACAGATATCGTCCCATCCCTCCTCTGTAGTATAGCAAAGTATTCAAAGGAACAATTTTGATGGCATGTTTGCCCCAAGCCCAACATTACTCTCAAATGTCATTTACTCACATCTTAAAAGTAAACAAATACTCCAGAGTTTTCATTTTATGAAAAAACATATTTCTTTTATTTTGTATAAATAGTCAATTACCATTACCTATTTAGTACCAATTATAAAATTTCAAACACTTTATTCTAAACTTAAGCAATTTTCAAACCTTGAAAACACTAAATCAAAATTCAAGCATTTTCAAGTATTTCCAGCACTCATTTTATATAAATTCAGTTCTTTGCTGTGATAAATCCATTTTCATTTATAAAAAAAACAATGGGACATTCTACCAGAAACGTACATTTTCACTTATAAAAAAAATGTGACAGGACCTGACCTTTAAGCTTGTCGTCCTCAAAAACTATACAAAAAAAATCCTTGATCACTCTCAGCTTCTCCTCCATCAAATGATGTCACTTCTGAGTCATAGCCTTAAACGGTAGGCTATTGCAGGCATTTTATGTGAAATTTATTGCAAATGTGACAGGACAGACTGAAACATGGGGACAATTGTACATTTATTTGAAGAATTTATTATTTAATGTTTTTAATCAATTGATGTAAATGATAACAACTTAAACCTGTTATTTCTTAATTTTTTCTAAATAACAGTTTTTAGCATAACAAACCTATTAAAGCTGTAGGTTCAATTGGGCTGAGGACAAGGACAATGACAGGGTATGTACATTTGTGAAGTGTTTTTAATAAAGAACAAAAATTTCGGAACCAAATGAATAGTCGTTTACAGAACAAATCATTGAATCAACCATCAGTCCATTGTAGAAATATTTGGGATGAAATTATTTTTTTTTAACTGTATTTATGTTTTACCGAATACCGAATTCATTATTAAATATTGCATCCCTGTTGTTAGATATTATATATATATATATATATGACTCAACCGGAGCAGATTAATACATTTACAAAAAAGTTAAAATGTACATTTGTTTTTAAAACGATGCTCTTTTGTTTGTGTGATTTGCCTCCAAGTTACTGTTCTCCTCGTTTGTAAGTAACTTGAGATTAAACGTATAAATAAAAGTATTATTAAAGTCATTCAATGATGAAGGCAGAGGTTTTAAACTTATTTGTTGATTCTGGAGCTCTGAGTGCTTGCATGTGTAACTGTTAAAAGAAACATTAACAGATCATCTGACTGCGCTTTAGAAAGAGAAAATCCACATCAACCCATTTTGAGTAACTTTCTTTTTAGCAACAGCTGATGTGTTCCTGCTGATCTTGTTTGGGAAGGAAAACAAGAAACCAGAAAGACCGGAACAGTCCAGTCACAGTTTAAGATGTAATAGTAAACCAGAGTTGTAAATTGTGCTTATCTAATAACGCTCAGGCAGTGATGGAGTGAATGGTGTTCAAATTAGCACAGAGCTAACAGGATAAAATATATACAGTTAGCAAAATAGCATTACCTTGCTACCCGGAAGAGATTTTTAGTGGGCACAAATGTCAAAATCCTCTCCACGACCTCTGCAACGTTACCCAGGACATACCCTGCTTTACTTTCCCCCAAGATGCTTGGAGGGACCGCATCCCCTTCCATTTTCGCACGTACTCTCTTCTCACATTTGACCCAACGCTCGGAAGAGGCGGAACCGGAAGTTGTTTAAAAGTCTCACAGTGAACGCCAAAACATCTAAAAACTGAAACAGGTTTACTGAATTATTTAATGCTTGTTTTCAGTAAAGCGCTATAAATATAGACACAAAACGAAGCTTAACGATATTGTCAGCATTTATTTCCGATACAAAATGTACACTTATTATAGCAAAAGTGTATCGTGGTTAAATTCAGGGTTCATACGGTCATGGAAAACCTGGAAAAGGCATGAAATTTTGACATGGCATTTTCCAGGCCTGGAAAAGTTTTGTGAAAGTCATGGAAATTAGTTGAACAAATATCTGTATGCTAGAATATACGTTAGTTGTCTTTACTTCTTTTCTGTCTTTGGTCAAAATATGCTCTCACATTATTAGTGCTGTGAAAGCATTATCTAAATCAATTTTACATAGATATAAAAATGTATTTAAAATAATTGATGTGTGTTTAATGATATACTGTAATAAATTTGAACATGCATTGTTTTACGTATTACTTACCAAGTATACGTATACTTTACATGAAACATAAGGTCATGAAAATTTACTTGAATATGCTGGAAAACTCATGGATTTTTGGTAAAATAAAAAAAGGTGTATGAACCCTGTAAATTTCAGTTACCATTTTTAGGAGGTTTGTAAAAAAATAGCTGTTTTATTATTATTATTATTATTTATAGTAAACTTGATTTTTATAAGTATACTGTAAACTGTACAGCCCTATATACCCTGTGTGTGTGTGTGTGTGTGAAAAAGACAAAAGACATTTTGAAATAAACTACATTTTATTCAGGTATATTCATAATTTGGCCAGTTCCAGAGAATGTAAACATTTAATTTACCTGAGATGTGCTTGTTGTATCTGAATATTACTAATTGAAGAAATTTTTAATAAGCTTGGGTTGATAATTATTGATAAAGCCACTTGTTCTAATAACTTTTTCTGATTATAGAAGTTCTACTACTGAAAATATAGCAATTATCTACAACACATTACCTTTGGTAATGATCCAACATGATTTATGTAATGCCGAAGGCACTTTCTACGTTAAGATTTTCCCCTTTATAAAATATTTTGTAAAGTTGAGGCCTTTTACCATTAAAAGGAAAACATTATACTGTCAGTTTATATTTTAATCTCAAATGTATGCTTTAAATACCTCTCACTTTTGTGAAACTGTAAATTCATACGTTTAATCAGATATTTTTAGCCATCACACACAAAAAAGCTCAAGATCTCCATAATTAACAGTAATAAAACAGTAATAGAATTAAATTCTTTCGATCTGTCATCATTGATTATTCACTGATCACTGATTTGCACCACAAACAACTGAGATAACATAATATTTAGTGTACTGGGTTTCTCTTTTACTACAGTCAGGTTAGAATTCATTCAGCGCTAAACTGAGCTCATGTGAAAGGACCCGGTTTTTCTGGAGCTGTTGATAGAGAGGTTCTGGAGAAGAAAGATAAAGAAAAGAAAAGAAGAGTGAAGAGAAGAGTGAAAATGAAAAGAGAGATGATAGGAGAGATGTTAGTTCCACAAACATTTACCCTAAATTATTTAATAAATGTTATGCTGAGATCTTTCTTTGAATTCAGTTTTACAGCAGAACCCGCACTGTGGATTCTGATGGTATGACTATGAGCATTATAGGTGAATGTGAACTGTCAAAGAGAGAAGCAACATGAGGTGATGAGATGGAGCTTTTTTTTTTTGGATTTTATTCAAGCTTCTCGACAATAAATTAAGGACATAAGAAATCAAAAGGGTTAAGACATACTAAAGAGAGAAAGGAGTGGGGAGCTTACAGAGATGGGAGGAAATTTTATTTCACAGAAAGCAAAAAATTTCTGTACAAATGATGGGACTAAAGAGCTGAGTCCTCCATTCCCACTGAGAATAGTGCGATGGAGAAAAGCGGCAACAAAGAAAAGAAGAGAAACATGGAGGAAATGAAGGAGATGCCGCTCAGATGGTGCCCGGAGCCAAAGATGAGATGTAAAAAATTTAACTGTGCGGGGGGGAAAGGAAAAAAAAGAGTTGAAACAAATGAGTGATGCTGATATTAAACAACAAAGTGCATGCAAGAGTTAAAAAAGGAGTAATCATGCATTGCAAATAATAGACAGTGTGTGTTTGTTTGTGTCTAATCTCATTATTCATGCATTCACTTTAACTAAACAACTCATACAGTTGAGGTCAGAATGATTAGCCCCCCTTTGAATTTTTTTCTTTTTTAAATATTTCCCAAATGATGTTCAACAGAGCAAGAAAATTTTCACAGTATGTCTGATAATATTTTTTCTTCTCGAGAAAGTCTTATTTGTTTTATTTTGGCTAGAAAAAAAGCAGTTTTTAATTTTTAATAAACATTTAAAGGTTAAAATTATTAGCCCCTTTAAGCTATATTTTTCGATAGTCTACAGAACAAATCATTGTCATACAATAACTTGCCTAATTACCCTAACCTGCGTAGTTAACCTAATTAACCTAGTTAAGCCTTTAAATGTCACTTTAAGCTGTATAGAAGTGTCTTGATTAATATCTAGTCAAATATTATTTACTGTCATCATGGCAAATGATGTCACAAATTAAACCGTCTATCTCAATGGTTACAGCGGGGCGTAGCGGCGCTCTGGTATCGTTCACGGTGAATCTCAACCAGTGACTGGTAACGCTTTACTAAACACCGGAAGTCAATCGATTCACGCCGTGTTATTGTTTTACACCACCTACCTAACATGATTTTGTAAATTACATAAGGAAATATCGTTGCGCTCCTTGCGTTACTGAAAGAATGATTATTGGACAAATAATGGACTACTTGCATTAATAGGGAGCTATTTTAAAAGCTCATTAAAAATAAAATTTAATGTTGTTAAATTCGTGTTAATATTTGCTAATCATTTAGTATATTCTTTTCACTTTTAAGCCCCTATAGATGTGCATTCTTTTACGCTGAATTCTGTGCAACCTGTTAACTGTGCTTTTTTCCTGAACGTACAGCGCCATCGTGTGACATGTTGCTGCAATGCAGAATCTGGCCTGTATTTCTAATGACCCCTCGCACACTACATATGAAGCTTGGTTCTATAGTAATTACTCCGCAACTGTAAGATTATATAGCCTCAAGTTATATTGCAAGTTAGCCAATGTTTAGTGCATCTGCTTTGTTTGAAAAAGTTTATTATTTTGGCTAGAAAAAAAGCAGTTTTTAATTTTTAATAAACATTTAAAGGTTAAAATTATTAGCCCCTTTAAGCTATATTTTTCGATAGTCTACAGAACAAATCATCGTTATACAATAACTTGCCTAATTACCCTATCCTGCGTAGTTAACCTAATTAACCTAGTTAAGCCTTTAAATGTCACTTTAAGCTGTATAGAAGTGTCTTGAAAAATATCTAGTCAAATATTATTTACTGTCATCATGGCAAAGATACAATAAATCAGTTATTAGAAATGAGTTATTAAAACTATTATGTTTAGAAATGTGTTGAATAAATCTCTCCGTTAAACAGAAACTGGGGAAAAAAATAAACAGGGGGGGCTAATAATTCTGACTTCAGCTGTATGTGTTGCAGGCTTTAAAAAGAATCCTACATCTAGTCTAAAATCCTTCAGCAAACCTGAAGATGTGCTTGTATATGCACACTGAGAAACTATAAATGAATGCCATTAAAGCAAAAGAATGCGTGCACACAAAAAACAGGTGGTGATAGTTACATGGAGGTCATGTCGTTGAGAGCGTGGTCCAGCTCCTCGCTGATGGCTTTGTACTTGAGTTTCTGGGCATACAATTCATCTAAAGTAGCCAATTAAAGGGTGTTCAAGTGGAGAGGAATGGAAAAGAATGGAGAAAACAAGATAATGAGGGAGAGGAAGCAGTGCAGTGGTGGAATGAACAGCAACAAGTAAGCGAAAAGAGACAGATAAAGGACTGAGAAAATGAAATGAAATTAGCTGGTGATATGAGCTTTTCTGTCAACTTGTAATTATAAGCATCAATCAGACATTTTGGTCAAAATTGAGCAGTGGTGAAAAGAGTACTGAAAAATTATACTCAAGTAAACGTATCATTACAAGTGCGAGTAAAGGTATCTGTTATAAATATTACTCAAAGTATGAGTAAAAAGTAGACCTCTTAGTAAGTAGTACTCAAGAGTAGTGAGTATTATGCTGTGAAAGGTTGATGCATTTACATGCAATTTGTGCATGTGTGTGAAAACGTAACATTCTGTAGAGCATTTCGTTATTGTTTAAGGCCATTTTGCGATGTCAATCATCATACAGTAAACATCCATCATCTTTTTATAAATGACATGCCGCCTAAACAGTCTCTCGGTCATCTTATGTAAAGATTTTGGACATCTTGGACACTTTTAATGTTTCCAAACGGTTTGCACCATTTATGAAACAACCATGTCTTAAGGTTGTTTAGCATAGAGCCATTTTTTTATTGTGCAATTTGATCAGACAGGAATCATTTTTTTACTCAGCCAATTCCCAAAGACAAGAAAACTAAAGTAGTGACTGCAGGTTGAAGGAAAATAGTGGAGTAAAAGTACCAATACATCAATAAAAATGTACTAAATAAAGTAAAAGGATTTTTAACATTTTTAAAACGACTTAGTAAATGACAATTCCTGAGAAAAACTACTCAATTACAGTAATTGGAGTATTTGTAGTTTGTTTCTTTACACTGAAATCGAGTTATGGCATTTGGGGAAAATAAAAAGAGTCTATCTGCCAAGTCGAACTTGAACTTGCTTCTATAAGGTTCTATTTGTAAACCAATTAGCACTTCGAATAGACACAGGAGGACAAATCAGGATCACCAGGCAAGGATGACATTGAGTACATCTTTAAATTCATGCCAAGTTATAATGGCATGAATTTCCAAATGAATGCTAGCTGAAATGAAAATCTGCACTGGACAAAATATTTAGCTTAACCCGAGCTTATAATAAATAAATAAATCAGCATTAAATTGAAAATTCTAATACATGTCAACATATTGCCAACACACTAATTGCAGCAATTAATAACATAAGTGAAATATTGATTCTAATATAAACAGAAACAAATATGACTTCAGTTAATGTTTTGCATGATAGAACATTAATTATAAGCAGAGGCTAGGTTTTTTTTTAATTACAAGGATCTGTAAATGATCATTACAACATTTTAGAGGATTTCGATATTGTGCATTCGAAATATATATATTTGGCTCTCTGTCATTTATATGTGTGAAAGACACTTCTCCCCAAACCACTTCTTCTAAATGGAATGCAAACCCTCAAAACTGCTCAGATCGCAAATGCAGCCCTACAATTGCAAGGTGGCGTTTTCATAGGAATACTGTTGCATTGATTCTAATTAGCTTGCTTTAACCCGTGTCTAAAAGCACCATAAAAACCAATGAGGTGTGAGTTGACGTACCCTCCAGATCATCAATGGTCTTCTCAAGCTTGGCGACTGATCTCTCAGCGAACTCAGCACGAGTCTCAGCCTGAAACACAGAGAGATGTTAGGCCATCTCATACAGTATATCTATCCACAAACACACACACAAATAACAGTGAACTCACCTCCTTCAGCTTGTCAGTCAAGACCTTGATCTCCTCCTCATATTTGTCCTCCTTAGCTGAGTACTGTATAGGTGAAAGACAGAAGACAGGATTAAAAGGCTGTCCATAAACACACAACCAACACACGCAGATGACCCTTCACACCTTCTCAGCCTGGGCCTCCAGAGACTTCATGTTGTTGGTCACAGTTTTCAACTCCTCCTCCAGCTCAGAGCACTTACTGGAAGAGGGAGAGATAGAAAATGAATGCCAAAACTATAATGGACAGGGTTTTTAGGTGATTAACATATTGTTAAATAGTTCGTTTTTACCCCTCATTGAGCTCAGCGCGCTCCTCAGTACGCTCCAGCTCACCCTCAACAATCACCAGCTTACGGGCCACCTGTACACCATCACAAGGAGTTTAAGTGTACTTGTTTACGACACTGTTATTTGTTGGAAATATCCATTTAGAGTATAATGGTTTATAAGAGAGAGAGAGAAAACTGACCTCCTCATACTTGCGATCAGCCTCCTCAGCAATGTGCTTGGCCTCCTTCAACTGGATCTCCTGCAGCTCCATCTTCTCCTCATCCTTCAGGGCCCTGTTCTCAATGACCTTCATGCCTCTGAGAGACACAACAGATGGGTTTGGATGTTAGAAATGCTTCTGGAATATCATGAGGCTTACTAAGTGTAAATAATGACTATACTAACACTTTTATAATTTGATACAGTGCTCTTAACTGTGTTCATTTTACATAAAGGGATAGCTTCTAGAGTTTTTAGAGAGTTGAACACAAAAGAAGATAGTCTGAAGAATGTTGGAAAAAACAGCCTTTGACATCTATTGTAGAAGCAAAAAATACTATGGAAGTCGATGGCTGTTTTTTCCTACATTTTTCAGACTATCTTCATTTGTGTTCCACAGCAGAAACAAACTTAAACAGGTTTGTAACAAGTGGAGGAGGGGTAAATGATGACAGAATTTTCATTTTTTGGGTGAAGTATCCCTTAAAAATACCTGTGTGAAATTAATTTATGTAACTAATTCAAGTAATTACATTTATAATTATACTGTTGATCCTAAACTTCCCTTAAGCCACCCCACTAATCCTGTTTCTAACATTTACATTGTAATATTTTTGATGTAGCTAGCTAAAGACGTATTTTTCACTACATTTTTAATCTTACAAAACTAAATTTTTATATTTAAGTCAAGTTTATAGCTACAAAATTACCCATCTTGGTTTTAAAATAAATTTAGACATTTTTGGTTTAAACATTTTGGTTAAAAATAATAGCCTACTAGGAATATATTTAAGAAAATACACAATGAATTGTTTCACATCCTCATATTTCTATAAAAGGGGTAGTTTACCCAAAAACAATAATTCTGACACTGTTGACTCACCCTCAACTACATAATCCTTTTAAAAATAATTATTCTGCTAAACCCACACAAAAAAAGATACTTTGAAGAATGTATGAAACCAAGACATTGACTTCCATTGTATGTTTTTTTTCCTATTATGGATGTTAATAATTACTCATTTCCAACATTCTTCAGAATACCTTCTTTTTTTGCTTAACACTAGATCATGTGATGCTGATAAAATAGTGAGTCAAAATTCATTTTTGAGGGTGAACTACTCCTTTAATGGGGAAGAAGGAGGTTAAAGCATGCCCTTGCCATACGAAATGCCCTGTGAGTTTCCATACCCACCTCTCACTCTCATCAGCAGCCTTCTCGGCCTCCTCCAGCTTCTGCAGAGCAGTGGCCAGACGCTCCTGAGCGCGATCCAACTCCTCCTCAACCAGCTGGATGCGTCTGTTCAGGGAAGCGACGTCGCCCTCAGCCTGCGCGCAGACAACCAGCAATGAGCTCTCAACACACCTCCAGTGTTCATAGCAATGCACGCTCAAATGGTGCTTTCGTGAGAGATTTATGACTGTCTCGTCTATTCATACTATAATATTAAACTTGTATTGTCTTAAACGAGTGATATGTGATGTGTTGACTAATACCAGCTTTTCATTATAGGGGAAACATTAAATAATGATGAGCTACTGTAAAAAAAAATCACCACGTTATCCATGTATTACGCGCCCGTTACGCGTTACTTACAGTGAGAATGTTTTTAAACATAATGTATACATGGTTTTCTGGCACATTCTGTCTGTTTGCTGTGATCTATTGCTGCTAATGCACTTAAATGATTATGGTGAGCTCACAGATCGCCTGGCCGCGCGCTCGGACTCGAGCTGCTCCTGTAGTCTCAGTATTCTGCTTTCAGCATCTTCTGCTTGTTCTTGCAGGGATCTGATTTTCTTTTTCACAGCATCTAGATACGCCGTACTAGCCATCACGAATTAAACCGTCTATTTAAATGGTTACAGCGGGGCGTAGCGACGCTCTGGTATCGTTCACGGTGAATCTCAACCAGTGACTGGTAACGCTTTACTAAACACCGGAAGTCAATAGATTCACGCCGTGTTATTGTTTTACACCACCTACCTAACATGATTTTGTAAATTACATAAGGAAATATCGTTGCGCTCCTTGCGTTACCGAAAGAATGATTATTGGACAAATAATGGACTACTTGCATTAATATGGATCTATTTTAAAAGCTCATTAAAAATAAAATTTAATGTTGTTAAATTCGTGTTAATATTTGCTAATCATTTAGTATATTCTTTTCACTTTTAAGCCCCTATAGATGTGCATTCTTTTACGCTGAATTCTGTGCAACCTGTTAACTGTGCTTTTTTCCTGAACGTACAGCGCCATCGTGTGACATGTTGCTGCAATGCAGAATCTGGCCTGTATTTCTAATGACCCCTCGCACACTACATATGAAGCTTGGTTCTATAGTAATAATTACGCAACTGTAAGATTATAAAGCCTCAAGTTATATTGCAAGTTAACCAATGTTTAGTGCATCTGTTTTGTTTGAAAAAGTTAATTATTTTATATATATATATATATATATATATATATATATATATATATATATATATATATATATATATATATATATATATATATATATATATGTTTTTTTTTTTTTTCATTTTGACCCCCCAAAGAGTTTTTCTTTTTATGTGCTTTTTATCTGAATGGGAAGAAACATTCTAAAAGTTTTGGCACTTGTATGTGAACACTCAAAAATATGGACACACTTTGGACAATTCTCAAGACTTTAAATATACAGTTGAAGTCAGAATTATTAGCCCCTTGAATTATTAGCCCCCCCCTGTTTATTTTTTCCCCAATTTCTTTAGACTTTTCCAACACATTTCTAAACATAATAGTTTTAATAACTCATTTCTAATAACTGATTTATTGTATCTTTGCCATGATGACAGTAAATAATATTTGACTTGATATTTTTCAAGTCACTTCTATACAGCTTAAAGTGACATTTAAAGTCTTTACTAGGTTAATTAGGTTAACTAGGCAGGATAGGGTAATTAGGCAAGTTATTGTATAATGATGGTTTGTTCTGTAGACTATCAAAAAAATAGCTTAAAGGAGCTAATAATTTTTACCTTAAAATGGTTCATAAAAAAATCAAAAACTGATTTTATTCTAGCCAAAATAAAACAAATAAGACTTTCCCCAGAAGAAAAAAATATTATCAGATATACTGAGGAAATTTCCTTGCTCTGTTAAACATCATTTTGGAAATATTTTAAAAAGAAAAAAAATCAAAGGAGGCTAGTAGTTCTGACCTCAACTGTATATATTTTTAATATGCTAGGCTACACTCTAAAAACGATGGGTTATTTCAACCCATGGGTGTGGGTGTAACAGGGGCTAAACCAACTGCTGGGTTATTTTTTTTATTAAATTAATAGAAAATATTTCAGCCAATGTTTGGGTTAGTCTATATTTTTCTCAATTTGGATTTAAATTACCCAGCATTTCTTAGAGTTTATATTTTATATATAATTAAAATATTATTTTAAGTGTATTTTTCATAACAGTAAACTCAAACTTGCAATAAAAAATAGTGCGTCTAATATATAATATTTAGTTTGAAAAAGTAATTGTTTTTGTAATTTTTGACCACCCAAAAAGTTGTGTCCTTTTTAAGTGCTTTTTATTTTAATTGTAAGAAAAATAGTAAAAGTTTGGCATATACTATGTGAACACACAAAAACATGGACACATTTTGGACATTTTCTCACAAGTTTCAAATAAAACGTTTTGGAAAATATTGTATTTCATATGAAATTAGAAAATATTAGTTAATTGCAATAAAATATTTTCATTATTATTATTATTATTGTCATTATTATTATTTATTCGGTGGTTTGTTTCTACTATTCATTTATAACATTTGTCCACTTTTTATATCAGTAATCTGCAAATTAGTTTCGTCTTTGAAAACAGACCAAACAATGACACCTTAAATTGGACATTTCATTTTCAGGTCTATGCTCTAAAGGTGGTTATCAGGTTAATAATGCATTGTAGGTGCTGCCTAAATATAATGTGTTATAAATCCCCTAAATATAAAAAATTAATATTTAATAAATAATAATAACAAACAATAATAAATAAATAAAATCTGTATTATTGAAATAAAATTAGTTTCATTGTGAAAAAAAATCCTATAACCTATAAAATAATAAATATAAGAGATTCATAGTATAATTAGCCTATTTGGAAGCCTGTCATTTATCAAACTAGCTTGATTGATGATCGCGGATGGTCTTGAGTGTGCAGCGAGGGAGAGGTGAAACTCTACACGGACCCCTATTAAGACGCTTGAAGGTGGGCAAGACGAACCCCCCAGACACTTGCCTTATAAAGCGCACAGCTAAATTTAACTCGCCATTTGCATACACTCTCCTACAACTGTACACATGGCAGGCTGTTTTTCCATCTGTCCCTTATTGGTATCCGTTTACCAGGTGGTCCAGCCACTCTTAAGAAAGGCATCCAGTGACTATAAAGACTATGCTTTGTAGTTTCCGATTAAGTTTAGTCGGGAAACGTACTTTTAAATGATGGTTAAAATATGGGTTGCCTATTTAATAAGTTGACTGTCTTGCAAGGGGTGGGCACAGGTGACATCAGGCGGCCTTATGTGCCCACGAATGCTTACATCGGTAGCTTTCTTCTCAGCCAGTTCCAGTTTCTCCTGTGCATCCTTCAGGGCCTCGGAGTATTTGTCCAACTCATCCTCGGTTGCCTTCAGCTTCTTCTGCAGGGCGACCAGGTCATCCTCGAGCTGCAGGAAGAGCAGCAGGGTCAGTACACATGAAGAGAGACTAACAATTCACAAGTGCAACACTCAACATCTTTCTTAGTAATGTTTAATGTATTAAGATTCTGATATGAAAAATAAATCAGGGTTATTAAACTGAAATGCAAGCTGTAGGCTAATGATGCCAATTTAAGTCCGTAAAGTGCGGTCTATAAAGGCGGCATCTCGTCCAACCTGCTTGCTCCTCTCCTCAGCTGCTTTCTTGTCGGTCTCAGCCTGCTCTGCTCTGTCCAAGGCGTTCTCCTTGTCGAGCTTGAGCATCTGCATCTTCTTCTTAATGGCATCCATGGCTGTGTGAGTGTATGTGTGGCCGCACCAAACACTGGACTGAGAGAGGCTTCGAGCGTCTGTGCTGAACTGAACGCTGAGCTGGAGTGCGAGCTGGTCTCGCTGTAGCCTGTCAAATATGTGCCTTCACAGGAGCCTGAGAAGTTCCGCAAGACACCCAATACTTTTTTGGGAACGACCCACCGCGGTTCCTCCTTCCTTGCGTCTTTTTTTAAAGATCTGGAAGGCGATTCGCTGCCCTCAGACATTTGACGACTGAAATGCCTAAATATGGGATCTGAGGGCCAAGACGTCTTCCAAGGGGGCCGTGTTCCTATTTCTAACACCCTGAACCCGGAGTGAAAATGTGGGAAGAGGAGCAAAACTGTATGGAAAGCAATTTGCCCAATTCGTGCTAAACTGCTGAATGTGCGAATCCCAACACATAAAGCCTGGGCTCGACTAAAAGGTGACATTTCCCCCTTAAAACCTCTAAGTGGTGAACAGTAATCGATTAATTTTTATACAGCACCCAAGAGGCTCGTGATTAGCTATCCTATCTTGAGGTCTCATATCTCTGGGTCAGTCTTGTAGGAGAGAGAGGCATGTCAACGAGTCCCTCAGGCATTGTCCATAATCTGAAGAGCTTTAGATATGGTGGCTGTTGAACAGCAATCTCTCAGCAGGCTCGCGTTCATTGCCAAGCACCGCGCTGGCTTTAATCGACCGCGGTAAAACCCCCAAATCTCCTGGAATCACAACGACGTGTCGTGTGGCGGAGATACAGCTGTCGGCCATGCCGCGAAGAGATACAAAACCCCGTGTAGAGGCTCACTGGACTTTGCTGCACCATTTAATAAATTGTCACTTATCACCGAGGTTACTTAGGTCAAAATAACTTATACTTGTAAGTCATGAGAGAAAGTGGTTTAGTTCAGATTTGTTTTAACAGTTTTTATCCTTAATGGCCGTTATTCTTCACCTCTTGTCCTTAATATTAAGGTGATTTGGATAAAGCCATTACAAAAATGGCGTCTTCATACAATGCTGAGATGTTTGTGTTCAACATTAGCCTAATTGTTCACACTCTCACATTCCCATTACATGGAGTTTTCTCCAGAAGGTTATTTTTACCCTTCCCTTTCTGAAAGAAGCACCTGCCACAGTCTCTTCTTAGCTGTTGTAAGACAAGCTTTGCAACGTGCTCAATTTATCTTCAGCGCACAACAGTCTTTATATCATTGTGTATTACATACATAACAGACCATATTTATGAACTATATCTACAGTATTGTTTGTAAACGAATGTTTAGTTGGTCACTGTTATTTTAGGCTAGTCATTTATTTTAGTGTGCAGGAAATGAAATTTGTTACATGGCCACTTACTCTTTCCATTTGCAATCATTTTTTACTTTGGTTGATGGCTGCATGAAAAACCCTGGAACCTTTCTGTGCAAAAAAAAAAAAAAAAAAAGGTTCTTTGGACATCTTTACATTTTAAATTTGTATTTACAACAAGCAACTTGTTTTTGTTTGTTTTTTTTTATAGCTTTTCAATGAATGTTTCTTCTTCCGGCATAGAGCCTTGATTTTTAAGAGTGTTTAAGTAACATTTTATGTATGGTTGAAAGACTTGATGGAAAAGTATATTCACGTTGAATTGTATGTCCAAATAGACATTCTGATCTGCCTTGTGATAGATTATAATCACTAGTCAAGTTTCATTAGTCTTGAGAGAGATCAGACTGACAAGTTACAGCCAGAGCTGTTTCAGCAGATGTGCAAAGCTTCCTCTTGGGGAGAACCTTTCAGCAACACACTTAGGCCTGGCACCTCAACCTGTTAAATGCCTTTGATTCAACTTCAAGATTATCTGGATGCTGCTAAATATGCTATAACTTTAATACTGATTTGAATCGCTTAACTAAGGTCATTTACACTCTTAATAATGTCTCAAAAAAGTGGACTTAACACAGATGCTACACTGTAAACATCTATTGGTGCCTTAAATATTTTAGTTGAATTAAGTTACCTTTTCTAGTCATCAATCAAACTGACAAAAAAAATTGACACCTGATTAACTTATTAAAATAAGTTAAAGCAAGATAAAAATATTTGTTGACTTGACTTTTTGTCATTACATTTTTTACAATTTTACAAAAGTTTATTCTTCAAATAAACTCTTCAGTGAACAAATAAAGGGAATAAAAGTGATTTTAATCATCTATAATATAATTATATATAATAATCTTTATATAGTCATTTTAATAATAACAATAATTGGAGTGATTTATTAGATGGTATCATTATGATGCCACTAAAATGTTATTGTTAAAGAATGTAATCTCAAATCAATTAATAAGCTATTACTAAATCTCTAAATTTAGTAAATACTGATCAAAACTAAAAAAACCCACATGTCAATGTTTAGATGAGCAAGGTTGTATTCTGTATACTGAGATTTAAAGCGTAAGATTGTTTACTGGAGAGAGAAGAGCTGATGTGTGCTGTATAATTCTACTAAACAGCCATGAACTCAATTATTTTGGTCAATCAAATGTCACACATATAGCTGAATTTCTCCTAAATATCTTCTCCCACTGGAACCCTGTATACAGTCAAATGCTTTAAACAAACTCTGCGTGAAAACATCTAATGTTTAAGCACATTTGTCAGTTTTACTTGCCAGTCTATTAGAAACTCTAATTGTACCAACTGTAAAGCTTTAAACATGCATATCTGCTATGATCATCTCCTCTCAGGGGACTAAAATTAGCGCCTCCTTGAGTATGTGATCCCACCCAATATAGTCCCATACCCTCATGCTGACTAAAGACATACCACCCCAGCCCTGCCCCCCCGTGCCAAGACTAACAGCTTAAAGGGGTAGAGACAGCCTGAACACAGGGCAGTTCTGATCTACAGGATCAGATCTTTCCATTCTCACTTAATAATGAAGAGTAACTCTAAAATGACAGCTAACTGCAAAAAACGGATACCTGTAATGAATGAAGGAATGTTTGATTTAAGTTTATATGGCATTTTAGCAAATTGTTTAGATGCAGATCATAATTTTTAAATAATATGAATCTCACAAAGCATTACTATATGGGGAAGGGGTGGAGAAAGCACATAGAAGGTAAACTTGCTTCTATTAGGCATCTTGTAAGAGATTTATAACCTTCTAAATTCAGCTGGGGACATATTTCTACTACTTTACTCATGCTTTCTGTGATTATTATTATTATGAACTGATACTACTTTTTATATCTTGATTAATTTTGCATGATGGTATATCCAGTGCTTTCCTGCTTTCTATTTACACAATGGGTTTATAATGAAAATATTTAAACCAATTAAAAAGACTACATTATTTACTAATAGTGTTTACATTTTTTTGAATAAAGTATTTCATGAGCAATAATTATTACTGTTTTTAATCACTAAAATATATTTCAAATAATAATAATAATAATAGTTATGAATATTAGCTTGGAAAGTAATTATAAGAAACACAAATTTGTGGTCCAAATATTTTTCCGTAAAAGACAACTTCAATCAATAAAGTAAATAAAAACTTGATTCATTCTCCATTATCAGTCGTTTAAAGTATTTTTAATTCATATAGTTTATTATTAGTAGCTTTATTTTCAATGTGAATTTAATAAGCAGAATAAAAATAATAGATTTTTTATTTTAATAGCTGTAATTATTATTATATTATTGTGAATAATACTCTGGGTGCTCCAGTTTTCCCCACAGTCCAAAGACATGTGCTATAGGTGAATTTGCTATAAACTAAATTGGCCGCAGTGTATGAGTGTGTATTAGTGTTTCCCAGTTATGGGTTGCAGCTAGAAGGGCATCCGCTGTGTAAAACATATGCTGGATAAGTTGGCGGTTCATTCCGCTGTGGCAACCCCTGAAGAACAAAGGGACTAAGCCAAAAGAAAACGAATGAATGAATACTGTTAGCATGAAATAAAAGAAGTAAATGTGAATTATTATTCATTCTTTATTGTTATTATCATCATCATCATTATGCACATGAATGCATATAATTTTATTATATTCCTCAATTTTACTAGCAGGCATTAACCAATTACTGAAGTTTTAATAACTTGATTAATTTTGCATGATAGTATATCATATAGCACTTAATCTTTTCCGTTTTTCTATTTACATGATAAAATGTTTATTGTGTAAACATTAAAAACCTATGAAAAAAAGTATGATTACATTATTTTTACAGTACTTACCCTTTTATGGACAATAATTATTACTGTTGTTATACACTAATATACAGTATTTTAAATAATATTAGTTATAAATATATACATGAAAAGTAATTATATGGAACACAAATGGTAGCTGTGGTTTTCGTAACTTCAATCTTAAATCAATAAAATTAATAAAATGTTGATTCATTCTCCAAGTGTTAGAGAATAATTTTTACTAATAATTATCAGTCACTTTAAAAGTTTTTAATTCATGTATTTTATTAATAGTAACTTTATTGTCAAAGTGAATTTAATTAACATAGTAAAAATTAATTAATATTTTAATAGCTGTAATAATCTTACACATAAACTTGGCGAACGTGCTTTTTCCTTTTATGCTCCTAGGGCTTGGAATGACCTGCAAATTCAGCTTAAACTTGACACTTCTGATTGAGTACTTTTAAATATCTTCTGTACAACATCTTAAAGGATACTTGAAATTGTTTTTTATAATCTGACCTTTATTATAAATGGTGATTTTGTAATTTTGTGGTATTGTTTTTTGTGATTTTAATGTGAAACTTTATGTGCTGCCTGCCGTCTTGACCAGGTCTCACTGGAAGAAGAGACAGAGCTGTCTCAATGTGATCTCCTGGCTAAATAAAGGAAATAATAATAACAAATAAGTCATCATATTATTGTTAATATTATTAAGATGAATTAAAATAGGTGAATGTGAATTATTATTCATTACTATTATTATTATCATCATTATGCACATTAAATATTATATTACTCAATGTTTTTTCTGTTTTAACTTTAGTTTTTTTTATTATTATTATGATGAACTTATTTTCTAACATGCTTACTAGCAGGCATTAACCAATTACTGAACTTTTTCATTCATTCATTCATTTTCTTTTTGGCTTAGTCCCTTTATTAATCAGGGGTTGGCAGAGCAGAATGAACTGCCAACTTATCCAGCATGTTTTACGCAGTGGATGCCCTGCCAGCTGCAACCCATCACTGGGAAACACTAATACACTCTCATTCACACACATACACTACAGACAATTTAGCCTACCCAATTCACCTACACCACGTCTTTGGACCTGTGGGGGAAACCCATGCCAACACGGGGAGAACATGCAAACTCCAAATAGTAATGCCAACTGACCCAGCCGAGGCTCAAACCAGCGACCTTCTTGCTGTGAGGCGATCATGAACTTTAATCAATAAAGGAATAAAAGAAAAATGTTTTATTTATTGTTAAACGTTTGTTACCCAATATACCACCATATCCTTAGCACTGTTTAGTGCACAGTCCTAAGCAATCGCCAAATTCATTTTCCAAGCAGAGAGCAGACGAACATATTTTGAAAACCTTTATTTTAAGTTAAATTGCTTCTCCAAATAACCATACACTTTACATGTATAACTTCCATTCTCGGCTTTTAATGCAAAAGCTTTTACAACCAGCAAACCCCAAAACAAACAAGTCAGTTTTTCTTCCTTTAATATTTTTAAACATGGACTCACTTTGAGGTCTTTCCCAGAATTGTAGACCCTTCAATAGTCGTCTTCATGCATGAAATGGCAAATTAATCACTTTTCCAACCCTGCCATTAGATTTCATGAAGCATGCATGAGAAATGCATTACAAAAAAATGTGCCGTCTTAACATACATATTCGTACAGAAGCCATATAGATTTACAGCAAGATGAAGACAGACACTTTAAATGCAGATCTACAGCTAAAGGGGGACTGCTTAAAGCCACTTTATGACAGACAAAACCATTTCGCAGTAAAATCAGACTCGTATCCTTCGAGCTTGGAGCATCAGAGGAAAGAGCAGTAACAGATTAGCAGCAACTCCGCTTCCACATACACGCTATGGTGAATGCAAGCCAGATATATAAACACCTGATCTGATCTCTGACAGTCAGAGAGCTGATACGGTCATTGGACAGTGATAAACTAAGGCACTGAAACTAAACGTACATAAAGCCACAGTCACAAGGGCTTTATAGATGAGCAATAAAGCACTGAGAACTGAATCTGAGTTGCATATATGACCAAAATACAAGCATAAATGTGAAAAAATAGAGCATGTTTAGAAAATTTATAATGATGAGAAAAAGAAAATCACTCAAACAGCACCATAACATACTGCAATGGCCTATTATTTCAAAATGAGAAGGAAAAACTATCCCTAAAAGTTTGTATAAATGTTACAGAATGTCCGGCTCTACATAAAGTGAAGTGCAACACATTCATACAGCCCTGTTCTTCTGAAAGCATATCCTCATGTCCACAGACATTATTATTGAATGCATACATTCAGTATTTGAGTGTAAGAAATATTCATTTTTGCTACAGCATCAGGTCAGTTTGAGATTTAAAGGTATAGTTCATCCAAAAATGAAGGATTTGAGAATTTGTGCATCCTCCAATAAGACATCAAAAATATACATGCCTTCCTTCTTTCAGAAGAATATAACTGGAGTTTTAAGTTTATAATATCCTGGCTCTTTCCAACTTTGTAATGGCAGTGAATGGTGCCCGAGATTTTGAAGCTCCAAAAAGAGCATATATCATTAATAAAGTAGTCCGTATGACTCCAGTAAGTTAATGAATGTCTTCTGAAGTAAACAAATGGATTTTTGTAAGGAAAAAAATCTAAAAAGCTTTCAACCGGAAGCCGGTGATCTTAGTTTATAAATAATATTTTATATGTATTATTTATAAATATGGATATTTTCCCTCACAAAACCCATTGATTAACTCCAAAGGCATTCGCTAACCCTTTACAATCGTATGGATTACTTTGATGATGGATTGATGCACTTTTTGGAGCTTCTAAAGCTCGGGCACCATTTACTGCTAATACAAAACTTGAAAGAGCCAGGATATTATTCACCATAACTCCTATTGTACATGTCTGAAAGGAAGATCTTTAATGCGTTGAGGATGAGTAAATAACAAGATAACTATTTTTAGGATGAAGTATTCCTTTAAGTGTCTGGAGGAACTTCCAGAGTATTTTTGAAGGTTAGTAGAGTTTTTTGATTCTTCATGAAACACTACATCTGGTACATTCTCAAAAATAACTTTTCGATGGAGAGGATCCGTGTCAGACGTAAAACTCTGAGTGGTTTTCTTTCACATTGCACGCTGTCTACATAAATATATTTCATTTGTGAACTCTGAAGCAAGGAAAGTGAAGCGTATAAAATGCATCTCACCATTACAAATGTACACGTTAAACATTCAACTGGAGTTTAAAAGGCTGTTTTCTAGGATCAGGTTTCTAGTTTGAAACCCCTAAAAATGCTTTATTTCATTGACGGCTATCAAACAGAGGTTCGTTTTATTAGTCTCGGTTTCTGCAAGTGTAATCCCTCTGTTCTCTTCATGCACAACATTTTCAAGTTCAGGATCATGCCAGAAATTCAGAGGTTCTTCATGAGGGTTTGGTGAAAAACATTCACGGATGATCGATGTTTTTAATGCTCTTCAAGAGTTTAAATATTTAA
Source organism: Danio aesculapii (assembly GCF_903798145.1). Taxonomy (NCBI): domain Eukaryota; kingdom Metazoa; phylum Chordata; class Actinopteri; order Cypriniformes; family Danionidae; genus Danio; species Danio aesculapii. The sequence goes on along the minus strand of NC_079441.1, from coordinate 28,375,162 downwards.
AAATTCACAATTCGGTCTACTGTTTTAATGACTCTTCATCAGTTCAGTAGGTGTTGTATGGACTGAGTTACAGGTCGAAGAGAAATGCATCTGTGTTCTGATGGCAATAACCAAATGGTAGGCAGGCTTATCACAAGGGTGCCAACATTTGGGATTAGTCGTCATCCTCTCGGAGTTCACTTGGCAGGAACTTGTACTGCTGCTGTCTGATCTGCGCCAGCTTTTTACGGGCTTCTTCTAGCTCCCTCTCTTTCCTTAACATCTCCTCCTGAGCAGCAATAATCTGAAGGAAATGAACCGATTAAAATCAGTACAATTGAAAAACCAACCAGATTAAGCCAATATTGGTCATTTATTTTGAATATGTTCAAATATTAACCCTTTAACCGCCCACTCTACCAAATGGTTGACCATATTTGACTGTTTTAAAGAACGAGTGTTAAAGTCATGTAAAGAATGACTGTTTTAAATAATGGTTTACACACACAGCATTGTTGGTTTACAAGAAAATCAAACAAACATAATCCTGTTACACTCCTTCACTTGATTTTGAAAAAAAAACATGTTAAATGAGAATCTGAAATATTTTATGGCATACTTCAAAAAATAAAGATGATTTAGTATTCAAAAATGTTTTACTTATTTGTTTAATAAATTGGTCTTACACTTCATATTTTCAGATTTTTTGTAGTATATGTATTAATTCCGGTACTTTTACCATAAACCGACATATCTACCATTTGGTAGAGGCTGTTATGGGAAATTATGGGATGTGCTGAAAAAAATGCACTGGTTGTGTTAAGTAGCGACATTAGGAGTTAAGAAATGCAACCCAAACATTTTTTTCTTGGTGGCAGTTAACGAGATCAGGTTTTATATTATCATCCTCAACTATTAAATTTGGCTGCAAGAAACCATTAAAAAACCAAGAATGAGGTGCTAAACAAGGCAGAAAGGAGATAGAGAGGTTGATTTCATCAATGAGATTGATGCGTCAATTCTGTCTGTCGGCTTTCTATATCGTGTATTGTTTGGTGAATTACTCTTTAGGAATGGTGAAAATTTATAGGTATTTTGAAGTTTGAATTTATTATGCATTGATTAATTGATAATCTAGGGGCTGCGTATGCAAATAGGCTTTTGGCTTGTTCTGGTACATTGTACATTTCAGGATTATTCATTTGCATTGTCCATGTCAAATGAACCTGAATGAAAAATATACAAAAGAAAAAAAAAGAAAAACTCAAATAAATAAAATATGATTAAAATAAATTTAATTTAATGTAAAAATCTGACAAAAGCGTCTGAGAGTTTGAAAAAGTTTAAAAGAAAACCAAAATGATGGACAGGAAATTCTAATGATTACAGCATATAATCGATATTGGTGTTTGCTGCACAATCTTTGGGACTTTATCAAAACTTGTCTAAAAACAAAAAGGCTAAACTAACCTAAGCTATTAGCATTCAAATATTTATGACAGATCAAAAATGTAAAACAGACCACTGACCACTAGGTGGCCCTGTGTTGAAGTCACTTCAATTCTTTTCTTTTTGTTTTAAGACTACATTTAATTATTTATTTACTTATTAGTATAGGACAAAATATTAGACAGGAAGCACAGTTTGAGAGAAAGGGAGGAGGTAGGATCGGGAATGGTTCACATGCTGGAACTTGAACTTAGGACATCCAAAGCGAAATGGCAATATGTCGGTGCATAGTAACTTTTTATTATTTTAGCATGGTCCGATGATTGGGTTTGATTTTTTTATAGCATCAGTACATCAGACAACAATTTAGAAGCAGTTGTAAAAAAGTGTTTTGGAAAATGCAAATGAAGAAACGTTCACAATGAAAATCTGCCACTACTTTTTACTATATGGTTCAATGGGCTTCCATAGACTCGAGGTGGAGGTATATAGGAGGTATGGAGTGTATACACGTCTAAAAATATCTTTCATTAATTATTTTCATTAATAAACAATAATTCTAGTAATATAAAATATGCACTCCATACTTATGCATATTATAGTCTATATATTTTGGATGAATGATCATCAACTATATATTAATCTCAAATTAATATTACAAATGATTCCATTTTTTTAGAAAGAACCTGTAATTCTCACCTGAGCAATTCCTCCAACAAACCTGGTCTTGACCACCACATTATCATCATCAGCTTTGTTGAAAGCAGCTTTCTGTGCAGCTCGAACCAGATTGTCAGAAGCACGTTTCACAGCATTGCCTGCAGCCTACAGAAAACATGTAAAAGGATGAAGAAATATGTTCAACGACATCAGAAAAGTATACTACCATTGCAGTAACTCATTAAATATCAGAACTAATTTAATCATGCTGTACCTGTAGCCTCCTCATAGCCTCTGAATCCTGGTCCGCTTTAACTTTGCACGCCACCAGCAGCTGTGCAGTGGAAGCAGCCACTTGTTTTGCAGATGAGATTAGCTTTTCTTCACTGGCGTGGCCTTGGACAGATGCATTTGCGGCCTCACAGAGGTTACTAGTGGCTGCAGCAACCATACGAGCCTGAAATGGCGAGAAAATTATGCGGTCACATAGGGATAAGTCATGATGACCTGTTATTCTGACCGTTTAATATTTCAAGACTTACAGCAGATATCAGCCCTTGAGACCACTGACCATCATCCACAGCATTAGCAGGAATGGCTCCCACCTTTATTAGAAAATAAGATTTATTTATTGAATTAAAATAAATTAATACTTTTAAAAAATACAAAAAAAAAGGAAAATTAAATGAAAACTTTTTTTAACAAAACAAAAAAAAAAAACACAAATACAACACTAAACAAAACCAAAATACAACACACAATACAAACACACAACACAAAACAAACCAAAACCAAGAACAAAACAAAAAACAACAAAAACAAAAATACAACACACAAAAACAAAAAAACACAACACAAACACCAAAACACATAACAAAAACAAATAAAACACCACAACACAAAACAATAAACATTACAACAAAAAAAATACAAAACCACCACAACACCACAAAACCACCACAACACAAATCACATAACAAAAAACATGAAAACACATAACAAATACTAAACAAAAAACACCACAAAATACAAAAGATCATCACAATACAATACAATACAAAAAACACAATACAAAACAAAACACCTCAACACAAAACAAAACCCACAACACAAAACAAACAAAAAACACCACAACAACGATGATTTAGAAGCAAATGTCAATAAAAACAAAATTAGGTGTCAATTGTTATGCTAACATTTTTCGTACCTTGCCCTGGGCTACGAGTTCTCTTTGAGCTGCTGAAGCTGATTTGACGAGAGCGCTGGTCGCTGCAGCGATTGATTTGGCTGCTTCAAGAATCTGCTCTTCAAAGTCTAAACTTTCATCAGCTTGCTGCAAAGAAAACATGTGATTGTCATTGTAGATTTCCTTTGATTCCAACAAAAAAGTGGGAATTTTTAAGACAGGAAAATGTTCATCATTGCTGTTCTGATAAAGAGCTGGAAATGAATTATATTCCTGTGTTATATTGTATATAACTGAGCCTTTGCAAAAAACTATCAAGTTTTCTCACTGAGCACTAGTGAGAAAGTCTACATAACCACAACAAAATTCTAGTACACTGCAAATACATGCAAACCTATATATATATATATAGTATAATCTTGTATAATTATATTATTACACAAACCCTAAATTATACATAAAATATAAAAATTCAAAAACTAATATGTTATACAGTTATTGTATCATCTTATTAAAATTCAAGGAGTTATTGACAGGTTAAAATAAGAAAAGATAACCTCAAGATGAGCTTAAAATGAAAAGAAATTCTTTATTATTCATGACTATGCTTTAACATTTTATGAATGAAGAACTTTTGTAATTTATATGATATATTACATTACATATTTTGACAGATATCGTACAGTGTTCTTACAAATTCAATGCGTTCATTAAAGGGTGTATTAAGCAAGTCCATTACCTTTGGTTTGGCTCTCGGTTTGAGCTGCTCAAGTTTTTTGGCCGCTGCTTCGATTGAGGCCGCAGCTCCCAGTAACTCCGTTTCTGCGATGACGGTAGGATCCTCGGGGTCAACCCACTCAGTGCCTAAACACACAATATATACACACACTGAACCACTGTCTGACACAATATACACACTGAAACACAGTCTGACAAGACCTGAAAACCACACATGGACAGCATGCCTCAAAAACTGTGAAATGAAATATGAATGACGTGTTTGAAAACAAAAGCAATGCAGAAAATATACAAATTTCTCACACTGCTGAACACAAATGAAATCATGACACACACAAAAAGATAAAAACAGGTTTGAATAATAATTAAAAAAAAGAAAGAAGTAAAAACATAATTATTTTGTCTCTTACTGTACACACCCTCGTCTTGAGCGCAACAGGAGAGACAGGAAACTTTTCTCAGCACAATAAATCTCAAAACTCTGCACAGTGAGTGTGTATTAATGAACGTGTGTTGTGAACATTTTTTTTTTGGTTACCTTTCATGGCCTCGGCTGTTTGAATCAGTTCAGTGACGGCTGCTGCAACCTTTTTAGAGAACATCGCCAACTTCTGTTTCTGATCACCTGTTGGCTTTTGTAAGACCTGGCATAAATACATGCACATGAAGAGTTCTGGTTAGGAGCCATTCTGCAGAAAATATCCATCAAAGCACCGTCTGAATGCATAATGTGTGTAAATGATTGTGTTTGCACCTGTAGGACGTGTTCTAGCAGATCTATATATCCATTGGTACATTCAGTGCCGTATAACAGAGCTCTGCTCCTGACCTCCACACTCACTTCCTCGTTATATGCAGCTTGCTAAAAGGGAAAAGAAATGCATGAGCTTCATTGTAATAAAGCACTAAACATATTCATCTGCGTGGAAAGAGTTGAAATGTTACCTTGCATGATGTCAGCATATCCGCTATGACCTTTCGGCTGAGGTTAGCGGTGGAGATCACGTCCTCCTGTCGGGCAGAGTTTCCTGCGGCTACAGCTTTGGCGGTCGCCGTGGTGATGCCCTTGGTCATGCGGATGAACTCTTCTGGAGTGCTGGACTTCTCTGGGGTTTCTTTAGACTGGAACATCTGCAGACAATCACAACAAATACTGGTCACTGGGATGCTTTCATGTTTCATTTTGTAACCATGCTAAGTATGTTTGGGTAAGATTTTTTGTGTGCTTCTGCCATATTTAAGAAAAATTAAGCCATCCGTTCTTTGATAAAGTCCCCTTATTATGCTATTTTATGTGGTTTTATATATCCACTTCTGTCTTTCAAGAAGCTTTGTGTATTAAATATACACATGTACAGTTATTTTGTTATTTTACAGATTTTTATTATACTATATACATATTTTATATGGACTTACATTATACTTTATATTTTATATTTTCACATTATATTTGACATATTTTATATGCATTTACATCATTTGAGTGCTAGACTTCTTGCTGGCAGCTAGCTCTCTGCAACTCTCACATGGTCACTCACTGAAGCTAAGCAGGGCTGCTCCTGGTCAGTACCTAAATAGGAGACCAGATGGGAAGGCTAGGTTACTGCAGGAAGTGGTGTTAGTGAGGCCAGCAGAGGGCGACCAACCTGTGGTCTGTGTGGGTCCTAATGCCTCAGTATAGTGACAGGGACTCTATATTGCTCAGTGAGCGCCTTCTTTCGGATGAGACGTTAAACCGAGGTCCTGACTCTCTGTGGTCATTAAAAATCCCAGGATGTCCTTCGAAAAAGAGTAGGGGTTTAACCACGGCATCCTGGTCAAATTGCCCACTGGCTTCTGTCCACCATGGTCTCCTAATCATCCCCATTTCAAGATTGGCTTCATCATTCTGTCTCCTCTCCACCAATCAGCTGGTGTGTGGTGTGCGGTCTGGCGCAAAATGACTGCCGTCGCGTCATCCAGGTGGATGCTGCACACTGGTGGTGGATGAGGAGATTCCCCCTTATGTGTTAAGCGATTTGAGTGTCCAGAAAAGCGCTATATAAACGTAAGGAATTATTATTATTATTATTAGACTTCTCTGGGGTTTCTTTGAAAAAAATGATCCTTTTTAAAATAATGCACAGTTTGGAAAGGTATGAGCTGAAGCAAATAAAAGGTTAAAGTATGTCATGAATACAAAATCAGCATGTTCCATATGTGTGTTTGTATGTGCTTTTGTGTCATATCAGGACACAAATCTGTATAATGACATGGGTATGACACCGGTATTACAAGAAGTTGTGAAATAAGAGGACATTGCTGATGTTCTAATTTCACAAAAAGCTTATAAATCACACAGAATGAGTTTTTTTTCAGAAAGTAAAACTGTACAGTTTCCTGTGAGGGTTGGGTTTGGGGTAGGTTGGGGTTAGGGCAATAAAAACTTCAGTTTGTAGAGTATAAAAGTAAACCAATTTATTGTCACCACAATTTACAAAAACAAACGTGTGTGTGTGTGCTTACTGTGAGCTCCTGTCTGATGCACTCAATAGTGGCCTCCAGCGCTCTGGTTCCTCTTGAAGCCTCATCCTCCACTGCTTTTACCGTTTTCAGTAAGGATGTTACATTAGTTACCATAACCTGAACACAGAGACAGACAACGGTTTGTAGATTTCTGTTCGAAATGACTTACAATGCCTCATTCTTTATAAACATTAATTGCGCTTTTACAGAAAGAACAACTGAGGCCCTGTTTCCATCTGATGTTAAAATGAGTCTCATCAATCTGATCATCAAATGGACGACACTAAACTCCACTGTAAATGGAGCTTAATATGTTTTGAGCTTTTTATCACTTCCTGAGGTATTCAAAGACTTATGTGGTCAAATACATTCAAGCAGCCATAAAGGACAATCTACTCTCTGCATGGTTATCGAACACATGATTTATTTTTATATAAATAAACAGGAATTGTATTGAACAAACTGTACCATAACAAGATATGAAGAGTTCAGATGCAAAAACCTCAATGTGCCGTCTGAAATTTTAGTAGAAAATGAACATTTTTTCTCAGTCTCCTTTGTTTATTTGGATTTATTTCACTTTAAAGATCATGAAAAGAATTTATCTTTTGCCATAAAAGTAAAATTACTGAACCTACACACAGGAACCTGATAAAAATGCTCATTTTAGAAGAAACTTTCAAATGGCATTTGGAGATTTTTGCATCTAAACTCTTCATATTTATTCTTAAGGGGCAATTTACCAACACACAGATCACTACCAAAATCTATATCGCTTGAAAGTCATGTAACATGGGTTTATGTATTTAGAATGGTGAAAAAAAGATGTGTCCCTCACTAAAACCCAAACACAAGTGGTCACAACACTCAAATGAATGCATGTTAATACCAGGTTGCAACAGTAATGAGTCTCATTCTTACAAACTCGAAAGCGCATTTTAATACCAGGTGAAAACTGGGCCTGATATCAACATGTACATCTTTTGAATGCATATACCCTTGCAAACTAGCTATTTATAAACTGCAATTTACTTTCCCCCCATCACCTCAACTAAAAATACAAAAAAGCTTGTTAATAATAATAACTGTATTTTATATAGTGCCTTTCCAGTGCTCAGGGACGCTTTATAACTGTTAGAAACAGAACAAAAGGAAACATCTACAAACCTGTAACATTCAAAAAATAAGTGAGTTTTAAGAAGAGACTTAAACTTAGAAGTATATAAAAGTTATATCCTTTCAGTTTATATACTTGCTTTATTCTAATGATAAAGATCAAATCAGGCGTTAGATTGCACCACTATTCTTTGAATACTACAAAATTAGCGATTACAAACTCATGCAGAAATACGCCATTAATGGGTCATGTAGTTCATTTTATGTTCAGGACAGTTTGGGACTAGGTGTGCAATGGAAAGCAGATGATGGAAGAGATTACAGATTAATTTCCTCATTCATAATTAATCTGATTAATGGCACACGTTTCTCACCAGAAAATTTCTACTCATCATATCTGAGTTAGGAGACATTTCCATCCCTGCGGCCAGATTTCTGAGGGACAACTGGGAGATTACAGTTTCAGAGACAGATATATAACAGCTAATAATCTAACTGGAGTGTTTTGAGCTCATGATGTATGAAGGGAAAAGAGAAAATAATGTTTATGTTTGGGTTTTTTTACACTTGTACCTTGGCTGCACTCTTGAGCTGGAACATGGACGGGTCGTCAGCTGCTTTTCCTGCCGCACACTTGGTGGCGCTAATGAGCTCAGCTAAAGCTTTAGCAACGTCCTTCACTGCGTTGATCAACACAACCTAGGAGAAGATGAATGACAGTAAACACCTTCACATTCCTGGAGGATAACTTTGACATCTTGTCTGTCCTCGTGACGTTCTTCATGTCTCTCACCTGTGTTTCTGGGTCATCGGGACCTATGCTGGCAGCTCCCAGTTTCACCACATCTGTAAGCTGTGTGATGGTCTTGGCAGAGGACTGGGCGGCCTGAGCCAGCTTTTCTTGACTTGACGCAGCACCTGAAACAAGGTTCTTTGTGTCCTCAACAAGAGCTTTGGCCGTCTTCAGAATATTTTCTCTGATAACACACAAAGAGAGAGGGAGAATGAATGTTATTTGGATCTAATAAGAGAGTAAACAACAGCAACATATTTAAGTGCAGTAAAGAACAGTAAATTAAGAACAACAATGAACACAGAATGAGTAACCACAGTCTGACTGGGTCGATACAGACAGAACTGGCAACCCAGAGAGAGCTGGACCTGCCCACACTGCACAAGCAGAAGCAGAGACAGAGCAACATATCCTCAAACTACCAGCACATCAGAGCAACATTCTACCTCAAATTTAAGGTCGTTTATTTTTAAATTTAAATTTAAGCAAATTGTATTTCACTAGCGGCACAACACATTGTCACCGGTCAAAAAAGACAGAGGAGACCAATAAAAACATCAGTGGTGCGCCTGCAAAGACCACACACACACACACAGAAAATTCTAAATAGTTATAAATAAATGATTGTTAATTTTTTTATTATTATTATTATTGTTTTTTATCTAAAATGTCTATTGTAAAATATACAGCATTTTTTAATCACTACTAATATGTCATTTGTAAGGCCAGACAGAATCTGCAGACATTTTTTGATATTTCTGCGCAGAATTTTGTTAAAAATCTATTATCTAGGATTTATGCAGAATGATTTGAGTGTATCATAACTAAAAACTTAATATATGAAATAAAAAGTAATACCTTTTAAACTTTTAATTAATCTTTACAATGCAAATCCAATTAGATCCACTTTATTTGGTAAATAAAGCAAGCCTATTATATAATATATCTACTAAAAAACTGAAAATATTACTTGACACAATGTATTGTAAATAAATCATATGAATATTTCATGTTAGTCAATAATATTACTAAAATGAATTTAAAAACTGAATAAATATAAAATGTACACACATTTAATACACAAGTAAATAAACAGAATCAATGATGGGCTAAAAATCTGCGGGCACAGATTCAGTGTAGGTCTAGTCATTTGTTTTCATATGTTCTATTTCATGTAAACATCACAAATGCTTTGGCAGTACATACTGTATGTAACATTTGTCATGCCAATAAAGCAAGTTTGAATTGAACGACTGAATTAAGAATGAGAGAGAGAGAGAGAGAGAGAGAAATAGAGAGAGAGAGAGAGAGAGAGAGAGAGAGAGAGAGAGAGAGAGAGAGAGAGAGAGAGAGAGAAATGAACAATTTAATATTCAACATTGTAATACAAAATTGCAACATTGTAATACAAAAACCTTTATGGCTGTATACTGTTTTCCTTTTTCTGGAATAGGGACTTTTTTAATACAATGTTGCATTTCTCCAAGGGAACATTTCAAAGCCACCAGTTAGTAAAACTGTCCTTTAATCGGCTGTAATGGCAGCTACATGGGATCTCTATAGAAATGCAGCATAAACCATTCATGTTTTGATCTATTTCAAGAGAGATATGATCGCAAACAGTAAAATATCAGTAATTTCAAACCATCATGTCCCGGTCAGAGCTTTGATTCAGCAATGTTTACATCTATCCTGTGAATATTTCAGTGATTTAGTCTTTGGTGATGGTGATGGTGATGGTTTTGCTTAGATTATAAATTATACATGTTGTTTTATTTTTATAGTACACTAGTCCTTAGTCTCCTCCTCTGCTCATAATCCAATAAACTTAGCATATAAATAAATACAACAAATGTAAACAGTAACAAATATTTAGTCGTTTTGACTGTTCAAACCAGGCACTGATGGGCAGAGTCAGAGCAAATAGCAAGTTATAACACTTTTTGACACTTTCTTTCTTTCATTTATAATTTCAGACCATCATCTGTGTGTGAAATGATAATACAGAATGGTCTGGAACAGATGTTATACAGTGTTCAGACACTAAACCTTTTTTCTTTTTTATAGATAGAAACATCATTAAAATAATAGATGTGAATGAAGAGAAGTGACTGTATTTTATTGTCAATTTTCAGTGAAAGGCTTTTTGGAATATCATGTAATTTTAGGGTTTATGCTTAATTTAAAGAAATGTGTAAATGTTGTCAGGAAGATATAATATACATGGATAAAAGATGAAATAATATGAAGTGAGAATGCAATGCTTTGGAATTAATAAAAAAAGCTTTACTTTCTTTTCTTGCTCCATTGCTTCATGAAATCTTGCTTCATTTGGTTGAAATTATTTTTTGTTTTTCAGTTTTGCACAGATATGTAAATGTTTTGTTGATTATAGTGCAATATATTTGAGTTTGGACATTTGTTTTTAAGTGCATGTTTATTTAGTTTATAAATAAGTAAATCAAAATCAAACGTATGCCAACTGGAAATTAGCCTGTTAGCCTACAGTATTTGTGTGATACCTGTGATCTGCGAATGAGTCTGAATCATTCTCAGAGTTGAGCGTGCCAGCCGAAGCAAACATGATGGTGGTGTCCAGGTCAGCGATGATGCCGGATACAGCACTGGCTGCAGTGATACAGGCCTGAGTGCCTTTATTACCAGCTTGCAATGCAGACAGCACCATAGACACCTACACATACATTTAAATCAGTCATGCTGTAAAAGGAAACTGACATTTCAACAAACAACGTTATAAATAGTTTGACTGAGAGTTGCGTTTTTATTTGTTCGAGTTGTTCTAGTACCTTTTCAGTGACGGCTCGTGCACACTCAATGAGTTCCCTTTTGGTGAATGAGTCTGTTGGACTGATCTGCAGCGCTCCAGCCTTCTGAACGAGCACTATGCAGCCGTGGCCCAGTTCCTGAACACGTGTCTTGATCTGGAACCCGATCTACAAATCACCAACACAATGGTGAGCATGTGTGTGTGTGTGTGTGTGTGAGAGAGAGAGAGAGAGAAACACAAAGATTGAATGCTCATCTGCATGTCAGTTACCTCCTCTGGTTCAGCAGTAGCAGAGGCCAGACGTCCCTGAACGGCAAGCTGACTGTAGTCTGCAGTGACCTGGGACGCCAAACTGCACAGATCCTCTGGAGAACTGACTGATTTGGTGATCTGATGGAGAGAATGATGGAGGAGAATGGAAGATGAAACAGAAATCTGTAAATACAGCTTTCTGATATAAATAAACGCACGTTAAATGCACAAAATTTGATCTACTCACCATCTCTTGGGCACTGACAGCAATAGCTTTGGAGTATCTCACCATGGTAGTCTGATACTCCACAAATGAACCTTCTGGCTCTGGTGGGGTGCCTTCACCCAGCTATAGTATGACAAAAACATAAAAAATAGTACTGTACATGGCACCATGAGCATGTAGAGACACTGAATTATATACCATGTTTTTTACGTGTTAATAAGCACAAGCAATAGTAAGTAGTAAGTAATGTGTATTTATATAGTACATTTATCATGTATGGCCATACATACAATGCGCTTTACAATCATGAGAGGGGGTCTCTCCACACCACCATCAGTGTGCAGCATACACTTGGATGATGCAACAGCAGTTACAGGATAACGGCGCCAGTGCTCTCACCACACACCAGCTATAGGTGGAGTGGAGAGACAGTGATAGAGCCAATTCGGTGGATGGTGATGATTGGGAGGCCATGGTGGGTAAGGGCCGATGGAGGGAATTTGGCCAGGACACTGGGGTTACACCCCTACGCTTTACGAGAAGTGCCATGGGACCTTTTTTGTTGACCACAGAGAGTCAGGACCTCAATTTAACATCTCATCCAAAAGATCACTGACAGTATAGCTTCCCCTTCACTTTACACAGCCCGCAGGTTGAGCGCATCCTGGTGGCCTCACTAACAACACTTCCAACAGCAACCCAGTTTTCCCATGTGGTCTCCCATCCAGGTACTGACCGGGCTCATCCCTGCTTACCTTCAGTGAGAAACCGGTCTTGGGCTGCAGAGTGATATAGATAGGTTGCTGGCTGTAGTTTTAATGGAATTACTGAGTGTTTAAAAAATTTATATTTTACCCAAAACAAATAATTCCTGATTATTTACTTATTCCCATAGGCCATTTGAGATATGCAAGACTTACTTCAGCCAAAGACAAATTAAGGTTTTGGAGGAAATCATTCCAGCAAATGCAATTTAACAGGAAAGAACATTTTGACCACCTAAATTTCATATTTAGATTGTTTGGTAATGTATAGCCTACAATTAACAGTCTTCTTTACTGAAATGTTTAATCATTTTTAAAGGGGAAAAAAGTTAAAAAGTTAAAACCTCTCAATCCCTCAAATTTAGCAAACATGAGTTTAAAGGGATAGGTTCTGGGATAAAAATATAAAAAAGGATATAAATTCTGTCCTCATTTGCTTTAACCTCCAATTGTTCCAAATCTGTTTGAGCTTCCTTTTTTTTCTATTGAACACAAAAGATATTTTGAAGAATGTTGCAAAGCAGCAACCATTCACATCCATAATATATTTTGTTCCTAATATGAATGTAAATGGTTGCTTCAAACCACTAAACTAAGCAAATGGTGAACTTTTCATTGTTGGATGAACTGTTAAAAAAGAATTTGGGTTTTTATCCATTGTAAAACTGCATAAATATTTATAATTTTTCAATTTTTTTTACTTATAACCCTCAATCTAGAGTTAGTTTGGTGAACCCTTGTTTGGCAACCAGTGGTTTAGAATACAGAGATACAGTATGTGGGTTAATACCTTGCCCATGGAATCAGCAATGGAGTCCACCATGCCACTGACCATGCCAACCTCACTAGCAGCTTCATTCAGGGTCAGCAGGAGGTCATCAACAGCCTCCCTCATTAACTGCGCAGCTTCTGCTATGGCATCATGGGTATGGGACGCCTGAACAGAAAGCAATTAATAATCATGTTGAAAGATTGATATTTCAGATGAAGAAAGAACAGATCTGAGTAACCAAAAAATACCTTTGGGTTTCCACCACCCTCCTTGGCAGCGTAGAGCATCTGTAGAGCAGACTCGGCGAGGGTCTTGGTCTGATCCAGAAGATTCATCTGCTGCTGGTGGTCTAAAGTTTTAGAGGCTATGCCCATAGAGGCCGAGATCAGAGGAGTGAAGTAACTGACCAACTGAGAGACCTGAAGGACACATGGCATGCATTAGAGTTGAAAACAACTATATTGTCACATATTTCATTTCAGACTGTAAAGGCTTCATAGGTTTGGTGACCTTATGTCCCAGCTGTGCAGCCTCTCCTTTTGCTGCTGTGGAAATTGGCTCAATCAGGTGACCGACCTCCTGAACAGATGATGTCAACTGCTCCTGCAAAGCCTGATATGAAGAGTTCTAGTCAGAAACCCCACATTTATATGTTCTTCATGGCTAAAACAATGCTATTGTGTTCATTAGTGGGGTACAGCTATAGAGTGCTCAAGCAGGGAGGAGAAACTTTATTGTATGTAACTTGGGAGTGAGAATTATAGTACTTCTGGCCGCATTGGCATAAAGTAAACATATATTTACAAATACATACACAATTTATTCTACAATATTCAATCTATTAAGGTCCAGTCACACGAAGCAAGATAAACAAATGACGAACAAGTAAAACCAGTTTGTTTTTAGTTTCATAGCACATCTAAGCAGTCAATAATCATTTAAAATGTTTTAATCTAATCAAATTAATTTAGTGATCGCAGTCAGTGTAGTAGAATAAACAAACTATTTCCCCAGGGTTAGTGTTAAGGTAACACAAGACACTGAATCTAGCACTGGAAACCAGAGGTAGGCTGCTTTTATTTTTATACATCCATTTGCTAGCCTGGCTTGCATAACTTCCATATATTTTTGTCACTCTTTCCCATGGTATAATAATGTTTTCTAGATAGTCATTATCTTTAAATAATCTTTGAAAAAAGGGCTTAACATCAAACAGAGCTTCTTCACAATGTAGTCGTCTGTAGCTTTAAATTGCACAGGCCCTTTATATTTCGATGGTTGTCAGCATTTTATTAGCATTTAGATATTTATTAGATTGTTTATTAGCAGAGATCTGGTCTTAAATCTCCTGTTGTTTTACATTCAGAACAATTTTGAGAACTATCTTTATTGTTATCTTTATAGTTGTGCTTGGTGTGAACAAACTTTTAATAAAGACAAGCATTTTCCAATATTTGTTTTGAGTATTTTACACCCCTAATAGCATACACAATGTGGTTGTGGTTACAGCTATAAAAGAAGTACACTGTAAAAATGCTTTTCTTACTTCGATTCATTGTCTTGTTTATAGTCAAAAAAAAGTCTTAGATCAAGAAGCATTTTCTAGACAAGCAAAAATATTGTCTTGTTTTAAGAAATAATATGCCAAAATTAAGTGGGTTTTTCCTTAAAACAAGCTAAAAAAAACTCCCAATGGAGTAAGCAAAATATGCATAAATATATTATGTCAAAACAAAAAGCGAGATGATTTTTCTTATTTTGCCACTAGCATATTATTTTGCTTGTTTTAAGAAAAAACTCACAGAATTTTGGCATATTATTTCTTAAAACAAAGATTTTTTGCTTTAATTTAAATTTTTTTTTTTTAGATATTTGGACTAGAAACAAGACAAAGGCAGTTTAGATACTGTAGAAAACATATTTACCTCAGATGAAACTTCATCTCTACGAGGTAGATTCTGGCTGACGGCTGCAAGAGAGGCCTGCTCAATATCTTGGATGCATTTATTGATATTATCAATGGCTGAGTCACACTCTTTCTGGCCAGGGGCTTTATCCCTGCAATATTAAAAAAAGAACATCTATTAAAATACAAAAAAATATATTCATTGTGCATAAACTCTACTCTGCATTTCCTACATAAACTACAAAATAGTGAGTATATGCGTGTTACCTGATAGCTGTGATGAGGCTCTTGATAGAGTCGGACACAGTGCGTGAATGACCTGCCAGTAATGACCATGTGGGTGGATCTTTCGGGTTCATAACCAATGACCGTGCTGTCTTCAAAAGGTGGGTGGAGCTGTCAAGCATGGAGCGTGCTGATTGGATGATTGGTTCCTGTGCAGCAGAACCCTAAATTATGGGTGTAAAAGCACATGCGTCACTAACAACAACAGGCACTCAACTTTATATAACATTTCAATGAACAAGCAAGTCCCACCTCTCTACTTATCTGCGCAGGAACACTAGCAAACTCTGGATTGGAAGCGAATATTGTCAAATTGTCAACAGCTTCAATGAGCGGAGCTGTTGCAATGCGACATTTCTCACGGTTTTCCTCTGAAAAATCACCATCCAATGCCTATAGTGGGAGAAAGAAAGAAAAAATAAACGTTTAATGATTTGATGGGACAAGTGAATTACAAAACATGATTTGATTATAAAGGGGTTATTTCAACCTTGATTGTTTTGACCAGGTTGGCAGTGCTGTTTGCCACTTCTTTGGCTGACTGCACGAAATGTCGCTTTGCCACAGGGTTGGCAGTCTTGGAGGAAGCGAGTCGACAAGCGTTGCAAAGTGCTGATGTGTGCTTAGCAACAATAGTGGCAGCTGAGAGCACCTGCAACAGGCATGAAGTGGAGATGAAGAAAAGTCCAAACTCTACATGGCAAGTATCTGACAGTCTGGCACTACCTGTGATGGACTACTATCTGGGTCAACAAGATTTTGGCAAGCCATCTGGATTGCCTGATTAGCACGGGCAAACTGGATAGGATCCACTAAGCCTGGATGTCCAGCTTGGCTGCTGGGGTCAGACACACCTACTAGGTAAGAAGCCTATAGACATACCCAAAAAATATGATAAGCACATTTGCACAATTAAAACAGTTCCCACTTTCAACTTTATTTATAGAGCACATTTAAGTTTAGGTAGGCCAACGTGCTCTACAAAAGGTAAAAAATATTTAAAAAAGAGGGTAAAGGAAATTAAAAAAAAGAATAATGATAATAATGCAAATAATATGCGAGGATTTTTTGCTTTTATTTATTTGTAATTACAAGCACAAGAAAAAAAGATGCATTTTTGACTTTGATTTTAAATCAGACAGAAAGGCAAGGCAAGTTTATTTATATAGCACATTTCATACACAGTGGCAATTCAAAGTGCTTTACATAAACAGGAATAAAAGAAACAAGTATAAGAGAAATAAAAACAAATAATAAAAATGGTTAAAAATAAAAAATAAATAAATAAATAAGCATAAAAGCAGATAAAATGTGTTATAAAAGAATGAAAAAGAAGAGAAAAACATAATAGTACGATCTGTCGGACGTAGCACAGTGCTCATTCAGTAAAGGCACAGCTAAACAGATGTGTTTTCAGTCTTGATTTGAATGTGCCTAATGTTGAAGCACATGAAAGGAATCAGTTCTGAAAGGAACTTTCAAATAAATATCAAATTCCATGATTTTTTCCTTTCTCCGACTAAAATATTGAATTTCCATGAAATCTAATGAACAGATAAAAAGGGTCTTTTCATAATTTAAAAAACGTTTTAGCTTGAATATCATTTTGTATTACTTTAATAGGCACTATGAGAACAACAATGGATAGATAATTCATCCCAGATAAACAAAAATAAATAAATAAGAGGTACTTTCATTTTTGATAGCTCAATATTAGTATTACAAACTTTACATTTAGTTTTTCTGTCATCTAATTTTTTAAAGCCCAGTCTTCAAGGTGGTCATTTTGAAGCCAAAGCTCTAAAAATGACTTAATTCAGAAATGATTTTAAAGTGCTTTTACTGGTATATAAATCTCTTCATAATCTAGCCCCAACCTATCTCTCAGAGCTGTTGCATTTTTACCCGTGAGATCTCTTAGATCAAGTGATCAAAATCTTCTTTTAGTTCCTCAGTGCAGACTGAAACAGAGAGGACAGAGCTTTCTCTGTGGCGGGTCCTCAGTTATGGAACACCTTGCCCCTTGAGATTAAAATGGCTCCATCACTATCTATTTTTAAATCACTCCTTAAATTGTACCTTTTTAGTTTGGCTTTTTCAGTCGTTTCTCTTGTCTTATTTCCATGTTTTTATATTATGTCTCTTTATTTTACTTTGTCTTATGTACAGCACTTTGGTCAGTCTTGTGATTGTTTTTAAATGTGCTCTATAAATAAATGAACTTTAAAAATGTATATTTCCTGACATGTTACTTCCAATGACTAGAATATACCTTTAAAAAAAAATAATTCTATGACCCTGGTAAAAGTTAGAGGAATAGCAGAGTTGGTAGTTTCTGACCTGTCCAGCTGCTTCAGTTAGTCCACACAGAGCTTTAGATGCTCCACCAACACAGTCTCCAAACGCTGGAACATCTCCTGTTTTACAGTTGTGAGAAATCCCAGCCATAGACTCACCAAGTACCTGTATAGAAGAAAGAGGTGGATTTTTTTTGCCTTAACCGCAATGTGGTGTATAAGTTCATAATGTAGGGGCCTGTAAGATTAAAAAAAAAAATGCTTTTGAAAGAAGTCTTTATTGTGGATTAAGTCTGCTAATTTATCCAAACTACAGTAAAAACAGGTGCTCAATATATTTTTACCATTACTAACTTTGAAAATCATTGTGGTAGAATCTTCAAAAGAAAAACTAATTTTCAGTAAAATGTTTTACTGTTGTTTTTGGCCATTTTAAGTGCTTTTAAAGAATAACCATACTGACCATTAAACTTTGAAATAGTAGTGTACATTTATAGTGTATACTTGTAATATTTATTTGCAAAGTATAGTGATATGAATATAATATTATAAGCACCACACTGAAAACAAGGAGAAATAACGGTATATTAAGTTATACCACAATATTGAGAGGACTATAAAATCCGTGCAGTATTCATTAACATTAGCACACTGCTTTGCGTTAATGTTTGGTTTTTTGTGTAAAAAACTGATGTAATAGTTATAATAGTGTTGCTGAGAGTTACCTTAGAGTTCTCCATGACACTTTCAATGCAGTCAAAGTAGGAGAGATCATTGACCGGCTCATTCGGGTTATCCAGCAGTCCTCTAACAGCCTGTGGCCCACAAAAAATTGAGTCAACATCACATTTTGAAATAAATATGAAGACAAAAGACTTACTAGCAAATAATACCTCAAGCTCTCTTAAAGCATTGTCACATTCTCTCTGTCCCGGGGCATTCTGTGTACACATTGTAATCAGCTGATTGATGCTGTCAGTCACAGATCTGAATAAACACATAATGAATGAGTAAAAACTGAGAAACAAGAGCAGATATCCACTTTTCCCCTACTTATTAATATGTAGCACAACCTTTATTTTTGAAGTGATTTTTTTC
The DNA here is from genome assembly GCF_903798145.1 of Danio aesculapii. Classification (NCBI taxonomy): domain Eukaryota; kingdom Metazoa; phylum Chordata; class Actinopteri; order Cypriniformes; family Danionidae; genus Danio; species Danio aesculapii. Next base: position 28,356,348 of record NC_079441.1, on the reverse strand, counting down.
TTTTTTCTAATGGAAGCTCTCCAAGTCAAAAGTGCAACCCATAACTTGCATAACACAGTAGTCATACAGGGAATACATGAGTAAACATTGTAAATGATTCAAAACCTGGAATCCAATAAGGTTGTATTTTTAGTAATGCTAACTTGTAACTCCTTATGGACTGGGTTTTTTGGTGAGAGGTGAGTTGTTAAGCCTATAATTTAATCTATTTCTTTTCTTTTGTTTTCTTGAAGAAATTGTATTATGTTGCATCCAACATTCAGTGTATTGTAAAATGTCCTTTGTACTCTTTCTGTTCAGTCATTATTAGCCCTCCTGAATTATTGTCATTGTATATCCTGTAAATTTAAGATTTTGAATGTAAGATTATTTTCCACACATTTCTAAACATATTAGTTTCAATAACTAATTTTAATAACAGATTTTTTTTATCTTTGCCATGATGACAGTAAATAATATTTGACTCAATATTTTTCAACATACTAATATTCAGCTTAAAGTGACATTCAAAGGTTTATCTAGGTTAATTACGCTTTATGGTAACTAGGCAAATAATTGTAGAATGATGGTTTGTTTTGTAGACACTTACTTAAGGGGGCTAAAAATATTGACCTTAAAATAGTTTTAAAATAATTAAAAACTGCTTTTATTCTAACTAAAATAAAACAAGTAAGCCTTTCTGCAGAAGAAAAATTATTATAGAAAATACTGTGAAAATTTCCTTGCTCAGTTACATTTAATATGGGAAATATTTTCAAAGGAAAAACTAAATTTACAGATTGGCTAATAACTTGGACGTCAACTAAATTAAAACATTACCAAAAAAAAAACTAAATTACCTGGCTGCGGCGGCAAGCAGGTTCTTTGCATTTCCAGCTCCAGGGTCTACAGATAAAGACTTGGCTGCCAGCAGAAGTTTACTGGAGGCCATAGAGATGTTCTTCAAATTTCCAATCACCTGCAACTGATCATCCTTACCCTAAAACAACCAAACATTATTGAGCATTTCATGAAAACAGAGACAGACCCATCCACAAGCTCAATCTCCTGTCCCGCTTCCACACATCGTACCTGAGTATGGCCAGCCATCTCAATACCAGCGTCCAGAAATTCATCAAAGTCGTCACTGAACTTTCCAGAAGCGTCTGCAAGTTGGGTAGTGGTTCCTCGAGAGGCGTGGACCACATCTCCTGCAGACTGGTTCAGATCGGCTGCGGTCTGGTTCAGGTCACTCTGAGCCTCCTGGAAGCTTTTACTGCATGGAGGGAGCTGAAACACACACAAACAAACAAGATACAAAACATGTAGAACAGCAATTAATTTATTTAGTGAGATAAACATTTATTACAGTGAGAGAATATTATGAGATAAAATAATATAGATCAGGGGTCACCAACCCTGTTCCTGAAGAGCTACCTTCCCGCAAATTTTAGTCGCAACATTGACCAAACACACCTGTCTCTAATTATCAAGTGCTGTTCAGGTCTTAATTAATTGGTTCAGGTGTGTTTCAACAGGGTTGGAGCTGAATTCTGCAGGACAGTAGCTCTCCAGGAACAGGGTTGGTGACCCCTGATATAGATGCATAGTTTGTGTTGCATTTTCATTTACATAGTGGGTGATAATGAACATATTTTTAGCTCACCGTCTCGACAAGCAGTTTTTTGCTGGCCTCTCCGATGCTTTTTAGAGCCATATCGACATCCTTTTGTCCAGGTAAACAATTTACACAGGCATTCAGGGAGTGAGAGACAGCTTTTGCGACCTGACAAAAAGAAAAAAAAAACAGAGATATACAACAATAAATAAGTTAACAACATTATTTTTCAAATTCTTTGATATTTGTGGTCAGTAATACTTATTTAAAAAGATAACTAGTACTTTGAGCAAGAATGCATTACATTTATTTACAATTTCACTGAAAACTGGCTGTTATTTTCATCTTTCTGTACATCAAAGAATCCTGTAGAAAACATATCACTATTTTGATAAAAAATAAATAAAAAATCCAACACTGGCAACAATAAATAAAAAATAAATAAATAATTGTGCATAAATGTGCATATTAGGGTCATGTGCTAAATGGCTTTTGACAAAATGGGAATAAACACAAGTGATTTAAAGTCTATTCAACTATAAAAATATATATATATAAATTTTCATGTAAAAAAGTATGTATTATTAACATATTGAACATTTTCTATTTTATGCTGCATTAACATTCATCTTTACGAGTTAACAAGAAATATTTATGTCAGATGCATTCAAGTCACTTTGATCAGTGATACACATTTTCTAAATAAAATCCAACAAATTTAACCCCCCACTGTTAACATAATGGACAATACCATCATAAATGCAAATAAAATGTAGAAAAGACAAGATTACCTGTGCAAGTCTCTGTTGTATTTCTGCATCCCCAGGAGCAATCAGCGCCTCCTTAGCTTCAGAAATCAGTTTAGCGGATCCTTCCATAACCTCACGAGCAGAATCTAACATGGCTGCGGCTCCAGCGGGATCTGACGTGGTGGCAGCAACACCCCTTGCGGCCTGAGCTAATGTCTTCAGAGCCTGTGCTGTTTCACTAGCAGCTACACCTGTGAAAACAAGGTGTGTTCAGAAGAAAACGGGTTAAAGGTGAGCCATTTTGGTGTCTGCATGAAATTAAATTTATAAAAGTGACTTTATATACATTGTAAGCATATCAAATTTAAGTGGAGTGCCTGCTTTAATTTTTCAAAGAAATGTGTGAAAATTCCAGGGTTGTTTTTTAATGCAAAAATACAATGACACTAAACATAATTATATTTTAAATAGTGCTGGCCAAAGATTAGTCGCAATTAATCAATTCAATTCAATTCAATTCACCTTTATTTGTATAGCGCTTATACAATGTAGATTGTGTCAAAGCAGCTTCACATAAAAGGTCACAGTAAATAGGAACAGTGTAGTTCAGTTTGTAGTGTTTAAGTGTTTAAATCACATCCAAAATAAAAACCTTTGACATAATATACATGTTTGTATTATCTATATTGATTATGTTATAAACACACATACAATTTTGTTACATAGTTATTTAAATTTATATATAATTTGTATTTAATTTGAAGATATAAATAAACAAGTCCTCAAATATAAAAAAGCATATGTCTGTCTGTCTGTCTGTCTGTCTGTCTGTCTGTCTGTCTGGATGGATGGATGGATGGATGGATGGACGGATGGATGGACGGATGGATGGACGGATGGATGGACGGACGGACGGACGGACAATAAATATGCACAGCACACACATATATTATGTCAAAACAAACTTTTATTTTAGATGCAATTATTCGTGATTCATTTTTGCCCAGCACTAATTTTAAATCTTAAAAACTACAACAAACTGCTGACAAATGGGTAATACCAAGACATTTATTCATTTTTATATAATATGTAAAAATTAAAGTTTATATACATGTAAATGTCAATTATTTCTGTAGTTTGCTCTGATATTTATCTTAAATTATTTTTTATAACATATTCTACATATAAAAATAAAAACTGATATAGATGTTACCTAATTTTAATTTATACTTCAACATTTGAATGTTTTAATATGAAAACAAGTTTGCATTTAGGGTTAAGGATAGTTATATTATGAAAAAAGGAAAAAGGGACATATTACCAGTGTAATGCTCATTTCCCTGTGCTGCACACGTAAGCAGTTGAGCCATTGAGGAACCAACAGCCTTAGATGTACCACCCAGATCCTGAGCGCACTTTTCCAACTAAAACAAACAAATGTCACATGGAAATGATGCATAATTCAAACAAACAAACAAAATTTCTGAGTTCAGAAGATCTCATTTCATTTCTGTAAGTGTGGCTGAACTCACAGACTCTCCAGGTAAAGGTTTCAACTGTCCCTCAGAGGCAGACATTTTTGCATCCTGGAGTTCATTCTTAAGTGTCTGCACTGCGATGAGGGCAGAGTCTATCTCCATCGGGCCACAAGCCTCATGAGCCTGGAAATCAAAATTAGTGGTTTATACTAATAGGAATGTTTTGAGCTTTAAAATTTACAGAATGTTTTTGTAGTACCATGACCTCTCGATTATCAAAAGATCAAGGTAATTTTGATTTCTCAGTTTATGACTCTTTTAAATGCACATGTGTGCAAGTCAGATTCACTACCGTCTGTGCAGCAGTGCGGAGTTCAGCCAGACTGGTGGCCAGATTCTTTGCACACTGTCCCAGTTGCATGGCTGCAGCCTGATCCGTCACCGTCGGCACAGAGGATTTTGCTGAAGACACCATCTTACTTCCAGGCTGGAAAAACAAAAACATTAATAGAGCACTTAGAGCAATAGAGGTACACTCATTCTGCACATGGTGGGTATGATTTTGCCAAGTAGGATGCATTCATTCATTCTTCATCAAAGTCTGTTTTAAGGGTTCAGGAATCAACCTAAGGGTTCAGGAATCATCAAACTAAAAATGTTAATTTTTCATACAAGTTAGGTTTTAGTTAGTAATTGAATAATAATAATAATAATAATAATAATAATAATAATAATAATAATATTAATAATAATAAAAACAGTGTGACAACATGACTGAGCTTTTCTGAGTGAAATGGTCATAGTGGATTTCTTTCTGGAGTTCTTTTCATTTCCATAACCATACTGCTTCATACTGAAAATGTTGTTTTTCTGTACTAACCGACCAAAACCGATCTGTAGAATCAGTGACGTTTGTTCAGCAAGTACAAAATGTGGTTTTTAAGCTTAATAGAAAATAAATGTTATTGACTAGCTAGCTAAGACAACTAGCCTAAAGGTTGTTTCACACCAAGCATGCTTAATTGGCAGAAATGTAAACTGAACCAAAACTATAGATCTCTATGGAAGGTAATTGCAATCAGCAGTCGGAAGCTGCTGCAAACTTTTGTGATGTTGATGTACTTCCAACTGAAACTGAATATTGAGTTGGGGGAGGGGCTTTCTATTGTGCGACATTCAGTGATGGCAAGATGGTAAGATGGGCGTTGCTAAAAATATAGTGGCTGAAGCGGTCAAGTGTCAACAGTGGACCGCCAATGCAAAAAAAAAAAATCTTTTTTTTTCTTTTTTTGGGGTTTAACTTGCACGGTTTAATTGTTAACAGTAATGTGAACTAGCAAAATAAGTATTGCAAAGTTTGATTTTGCAGACTTTAATGTCCCCATTCATGTTCTCTACTGCACAGATGGCATCAAATGACAGCCAAAGATACCAAAAACATCAACTTTGAAACATTTTGGCTTCATTTTTCTACAGTGGAAGAAAGTGGTGATGCACCATCCATCTTCTTATATAGTCTCTATAGATGAGTGTCATGTTATTAGTAACAGTCGGATACAAGATCCAAGACTTGTGAAGAGATGATGTGAACCATGGAGGTCTTCAGGGACAACACATCCACTTAATACACTTCACTAAACATGTACACATAGATATCACCAATTTGCTATAAAACTATGCTGTTAACTTTGCTTATATATAACAACATATATTTGATTGTAACTTACAACTTAATTTGATTGTAATGCAATAGTATGCACCTTTTGCAAAGCTGCTTAGAATCAGTAAAAAGCGCTATACAAATAAACTTGAATTGAATTAAAGAGATACCTGAAGGAAGTTCTGGCTGGCAATGATGAGAGCGAGCTGTGCACTTCCATCCTCCGGCTGTCCCTGACTGCCCCGCACTCCCTGCACTAGCTGAGGGATATGGTCAGCTACAGCCTAACACACAATAACAAAGAAAACACTACTATAGATAGCTCTTCATTGTGAACACCGTAGAGACTAACAACACTAATATTAATACAAACCCTGCAGCTCTGAACCAGTTGTTGGTGGGCTGCTGTGTTTTTGTTAGAAGCTGCTGCGTTCTGGGAAGCCGCAATGGTTTGAGTGGCAGCAGCAGCGGCCTGTTTAGCAGCATTCTGGATGAAAAAAACAGAAAACATAGAACTGACACAGTGCTATGTTGGAGTTTCATTCAAACTGTAGGAGAGCATCAAATAAATTCTCTCTTGTGTAGATGACATAATTCTGTCCAGGGTTCCCACTCGTTCATGAACAGCAGATTCAATGACTTTTTAAAGCACCATTAATTTTAAATCAAGCACCTTTGTAATTCACATGCCAGCATATATAGCAGCATTAAAGTCATTACTGTACTCAACATTTCATCTAGACTTTATATTAACATTAAAAATGTCAGCGTAATGATGTTGTTTTAAATGTGTCATTTTCCAAATTTTTTAAAATGAATAGTCATGTAAAATTTGTTAAATGTAATACTATTAATATTCAAATAAGGTTTCTTAAATATTGATAAAATGCATTATTTGTCATAGTTCTTGTACAAGACTTAGGTGTTTGAAATGTGCATTTTTGTATTCGATGTTTGACAATCTTAACTGAAAAACAAAGTGAGAGACAGACAGTGGCTCCTCCCCTTTTTAAAAGCAGCCAATAGCATTTAGTTTTAGCATCTCTCTGCCAGTGAGAGTGATTAAGCTCAACTGCATCAAATGAACAGCAAATGAGAAGTGTCTTGAAGGGGTGGGGACAGGACATGTCAGATACTAGAGAGAATTTGATTAGTCAAGATTTGATGAGAAACTCAAGCATGAGGTGATTTAAAAAAAACGTTGATCGATCTAGGCGGAAGTGACAAACTGCAAGCTTTACGCGTTTATATCTTCAAAAGATGAATTTTGTCAGTGTTTGGTACCACACTAGCTTATTGATACCCCTGAAGACTTCCATACTAATACTAACATCTAAAAAACAGTTTCCTTTCACTGGCCCTTTAAATGTACGATATTCAAATTAAGATTTTTCATTCTGTTTTTGACAAAAGCACAGTACAACTGTTGAAATAACATCATAAACAATTCAATTCAAGCATTTTCAAGGACCTGTGTTTGTTTTCAAGTACTTTCCAGGCCTAGAATTCATATGTCTGAAATTCAAGTACTTTCAGGAAGAATGGGAACCCTGTCTGTCTAAACGAAATTCTTTTTCTGGTAATCAAAATCAGTCACTGACCTCCAGTCTTGTTATGAGTTTCTTCTTAATGGCGTTTTGTGCTGCAGCATTGGTGGCCACACGCAGACCCTCAGCAGCCTCGCGCAACTTCTGCTGCTGGTCTTCGTTTTCAGGGTATGCAGCGGCTCCCTAAATACACAGACAATTCCAAAAGCTTTTTACATGTCTATCAGGTTAAAGATGCATTAACTGGACAGTTGGTAAACCAAAGATGTTCAAATTAACTTTAGGGAAATGCTGGATTATTTGAAAACATACCTGAAGGGTGTTCATAAGACTGTCATGAAACCTTTATGATCATGTCATGAATGTGAATGAGATTTTATGCATGCTTATGACAACTTTTCTTAAGTGTCATTTACTCAGTTATGTCAATTTAAATGCAAAGATGACATTTCTTGACATTACCAAGACAACATAACTGGTCATAAATCTGTCATAAACAAGACTGTCTTGAGGCATTATAATTGTCATGAGTTTTAGGACAGCATCATTAATATTTTGTGACCTCAACTGCAGTGGTACAAGCTGAATTTGTCAGTAAAATGTCATTAAATATTAAAAAATGATATGACAGAGCAATGACACTTTTAATGAGAAATTTTAATGCCAAATACAGTTTGTTCCACAGAAAACATGATCAGAAAAACATCTCTTGACAATTGTATTTATGACAGATTTTCCATCACTCTGCCATATCATTTTTAACAGCGTCATTAATATTTAATGACATTTTAATGACAAATTCAGCTTGCACCAATATAGTTGAGGTAAAAAATATATATATTAATGATGCCCTTATAACATTCAAGACAATTATAATGCCTCATGATAATTATGTACATGACAGATTTAAGACAAGTTTAGTTGTCTTGGTAATCTCAAGTTGTCAGGACAAAGACAAAAACAGGTTGTGATGTATTTGTTTATGCCAAGTTTTCATAACAAACAATGTCATCTTTATTTATAACTGAGCGAAGGTTGCTTAATGATGTTGTTGTTAAAGTCATGCATAAAATCCCATTCACATAATAATAATAAAGGTTTCATGACAGTCTTATGAACTTTCACTATTACGCAATTCTTGAATACCTTTTTTTTTTACAAAGACAGTGGTTGAGCAGATTTAAAATGATTAATACGTTCATATCCTAAGGTTAAACCCACCTTTGCGGCCTCAACCATTCGAGCAGTAGCATCTGCCAGCAATTTGGCAGCTGCAAGAAGCTTCTTGGAGTTGTTGACATCCACCTCCACCTCAGCATCTGATCTCATGGCGTTCACCAGGTCCGAGGTCGCCTGGGCAAGAACCCGCGCCTGCCGGACCATCTCACCTACAACAAAGAATGGCACATCTCAATTACTAGAGCAGCGTAGAATGCACAAACAAATGAACTATGCAAAGTAGACTAGGCATTTTAATGTTTTAGGTGCCACACAGACACATGAATATAGTCATCCAATATACAAAAAGGCATCAACAGTCTTTAATTTCTTGCATAAATATCTAAATTACAGTGTGGATATAAAACGTTGTTTGGAAAATGTTCAGTTACAATAATTAGTAAATTAATAATTTACTGTAACTATTCAATTTATCTTTTCTTTGTTTCTCTCTGTTTTTAGTTATTAATTCTGATCAAAGTTTGAATTATCTACAATAATTTTTCTACTTTTTATTAGATTATTAGATTTTTATTTTGAACTATTGTTTATTTAAAGTAATAAAATGTTTATTAATAAGATTGATTTTATTAATGGGCTGCACGGTGGCGCAGTGGGTAGCACGTTCGCCTCACAGCAAGAAGGTCACTGGTTCGAGCCCCGGCTGCGTCTGTTGGCATTTCTGTGTGGAGTTTGCATGTTCTCCCCATGTTGGCGTGGGTTTCCTCCGGGTGCTCCGGTTTCCCTCACAAGTCCAAAGACATGTGCTATAGGTGAATTGGGCAAGCTAAATTGTCCGTAGGTCATGTGTGTGAATGAGGGTGTATGGATATTTCCCAGTAATGGGTTGCAGCTGAAAGGGCATCCGCTGCATAAAACATATGCTGGATAAGTTGGCGGTTCATTCCGCAGTTTAATTAAGGGACTAAGCCGAAAAGAAAATGAATGAATGATTTTATTGATAAATATTAATTATTAATTTGAAGTTTTTTTAACTTTTCCCCAAACATTTTCACATATCCCTCAGCCCTTTTTTGCTGCCCGCTGAGAATCCCTGAACCCCTGAAACAGACTTTACATTTAAAGTAATGGAGTCAAGGATATTCTTTAAAAATAGATGAATACCATTATTTAGCAAAGACACATTAAACTGTCTAAACTGTTTAAACAGTAATAATATGTTTTACTATTTCAAATATATTCTGTTCTTTGGAGTTTTCCAATCAAACACAGAAAAAAACATAACAGTTAAAAATATATATATAACTACATTAAAAAATAAATGATATATAATCAATCAATCAATCAAATGATAATATTATACGAATATAATTGCTAAAGAATGCATCTCTGAAGGTTGCCTTTTAACTTTTCCACCACATGAAGAAATGACATTTTAAAATACTGTGAAATAGGAAACAGTTATTTCTAAATTTGAATACTTTTTCACAAATCACAAAATATGTTCTGATCCCAGGTTGAGCACATCTTTCCTGAGACGTCTTTCCAAATCATTAAAAATCAACTCTTATTGTACATGATGCATTCATCTCACCAGCGTCCCCCATAGAGCTGAAGATGTTGTCTGTGACGTTCATGATGGTGTCTGTGGCCTGGTCGTAGCGCCCGATGGGCTCTCCGCGGGTGGCGTAGTTCCTGACGTGTGTGAGCAGGTCACTAAGAGCCTGTGTGACGATACCGGCTGCTGCACTCACGGCCTTCAGGAGCTCTCCATCGCTGGTGGCCGACAGACAGGCCTTCACACAACCTTCTACAGAACGATCCACCAGTTTCCCTGCTTCAATCAGCTGCTCCTGACACACCGGAGAGCTGATCGTGGGGCTCACAACCTACATAAACACATCAGGGATAATTTTATTTTAATCTGGATCAAAACAAGACATGTGTGTTAGATGGAGGTGAAAGGAAAGCATTTTATTTGCCAATGTACCATGGAGAAATGTATGGCTTTAAAATCATGACAGTTAGAGGGGTAGTTTATACAAACCTGAAATTTGTCTATATTTACACATTCTTCAATTGCTCTAGACTCGTTTGAGTTTCTTATTTGTCAATGTTAATTTTATTTAAATATCACTATTAAACACAGCCAAATGTTGACCAACGTGCTGCACAATACAAATCACAAAGAGAAAGAGGTCGCTGAGAGTCTGAGGTACGGTTCACGCAACCTCTGGTCCGGTTCAACAAACTATCGTTTTCATAACGCTCATTCATGTGTGTGTGTATCACGTACAATCAGACTTGGGTAGTGTCCAGGCTATTGAACAAAGTGTGAAAGTGATTTAAAAACCAAGAGAAGAATGTTAAAAGTGACACGATAGTGTACAGGCAACCAGTACAAAGAGCGCACGACTAGTCTGACGTGGTCATGTTTTTGGTACCGGTTAAAAGCCTTGCAGCAGCATTTTGAACTAACTGTAAACGGGATAGAGTTATCTGACTAATTAAAGTAGTTAAAGTAGTCCAACCTAGAAGTTATAAAAGTAGAAGTAATTCAAAACATTTTCTAGATAGAATAGGTTTGACTGTTTTTAAGTGTCAAAGCTGAAAGGAGCAGGTTTTAACCACTGCATTTATCTGTTTATCAAATCTCAAGCCATCATCAAAGATGACACCCAGTTTTTTTACCTGAGGCTTTACAGAAAAGCTTGATTTACCAACATTTACTGTTGGTGCCCTAGAAATTTTTGATAGGCCGAACACAATTACTTCAGTTTTAGTCTCATTAAAATCTACAAAGTTCGAAGACAACCAGGCTTTTACATCCAACAAGAAAGACATAAGAGTCTCCAACCCACTTGAGCATGGTTTAAAGGGCAGTTAAATTTGAGGGTCATTCGCATAACAGTGGAAAGACAGACCATTATTTCTTCTGCAGAACACAAAAAGAGAGATTTAGAGGAAAGCTGAAAATCTGTAACCATAGATTCCCATAGTATTTGTTGTTTTCGGTTTCCAGCTTTCTTCAAAATATCTCCTGTGTTCAACAAAGTCATAAATGTTTGGAACCACTCAAGGATGAGTGAATAATGTGTTTGTTGTTGTTTTCGTTTGTTTGTTTGTGTTTAACTGGAGCTAAATACTGGAGATGTAGATTATATATTCAAGTTTTACAATTTATTTTTACTAAAAAAAAAAATTCTAAAACTGTGTTTAGATTAACATTGTTAAAAATCACTTCAAAGAATTAACGCAACAAAACAAATTCCTCACAGAAGGAAATGAAACACAATAAAACAGAACATGCTTCATAGTTAAAGTGCTTTTACAAATAGAACATGAGGGTTTTAAAAACTTGTGTCATCTTGGAGTGACAATGGGTAAAAACAATCTGATTCCACTGGTTGGAAAATTTCTTTCAAGTAAATAATGAGTAACTTTTGTGCGTGAATCATCCCTTTAATCTGTGATTTCGTTCCTCTATTATGAGTATGTGTATTTGTTTCACCTTGGCACAGGCGACTAGTTGTGAAGTGGAAAGGGCACACTGGGTGGCAGCAGCGATAACCCTGTTCTGCATCACACTGTCTTCAGAAACCTGCGCCACATTCTTGGCCTTCAGAACCATCATGGCGGCTGCATTGGCCACAGCTTTAGCCAAGTTCATCAGCACATCCTAAAACAGACACACACGTACAGGCTCAGATTGATAAGCACACATCATGCATCATGTACTTTAATAAGACACCTGTGTACCTGGAAGCGCTCATCGGTTTCATTCTCTCCAATCTGTCTGAGCAGATCTCCACTGGCCTGACCGATGCTGCCGGCTGCAGTCAGAACTGTCTGTCGAGGCTGAGTGACAAAACACACACTAGTAAAAATAGATATCTCTCTCAATAGCTTTATAGTAGTGCAATGTTACTGGAATTATAATGAAACTTATTACAGGGATATGAAAAAAGAGAAAAACAATGTTGGTCAGACATCGTGATAAATAAAATAAATAAATAACTAAAGAATCAAAACGAACGAACAGACGAATGAATGAATGAATGAATGAATGAATGAATGAATGAAAATGCATAAAATAATGAATGAAAAAAGAAACAAGGAATGAAACCATGAATGAATGAAAAATGATTTAATGAATGAATGAAAGAAAATGTATAAGAATGAAACTGCATAAAATAATGAAAAAAGAAAGAAAGAAAAAGAAAGAAACAAAACTGCATAAAATAATAAATGAAAGGATGAAAGAATAAATGAATGAATGAAATTTCCGAAAGAATAAAATGAAAGAATGAAAGAAAGAAAGAAACTGCATAAAAGAATGAAACTGCATAAAAGAATGAAAGAATGAATGAAACTGCATAAAAGAATGAACGAAAGGATGAAAGAATGAAACTGCAAACAAAAATGAATGATTGAAACTGCATAAAAGAATGAATGAAACTGCAGAAAAGTGAAAGAATGAATGAAAAAAATGAATGAATAAAATGAAACGAAACTGCATTAAAATGAATGAAAGGATGAAAGAATAAATGAATGAAATTTCAGGAAGAATAAAAGCATGAATGAAAGAAAGAAAGAATGAAAGAAACTGCATAAAGCATGAATGAAACTGTATAAAAGAATGAAAGGATGAAAGAATTAATGAAAACAAACGAATGAAACTGCAAAAAAGAATGCAAAAATGAATGAATGATTAAAACTGCATAAAAGAATAAAAGAAGCCCTAAAAAAAAAGAATGAAAAAAATTATGAAAAAAAGTAATGAATGAATGAAACTGCATAAAAGAATGAATGAAACTACAAACAAAAATGAATGATTGAAACTGCATAAAAGAATGAAAGAATGAATGAGACTGCATAAGAGTGAAAGAATGAATAAAAAAATGAATGAATGAAATAAAACGAAACTGCATAAGAATTAAAGAATGAATGAAAAAAATTAATGATTGAAACTGCATAAAAGAATGAATGAAAAAAATGAATGAATGAATGAATGAATGAATGAAACTGCATAAAAGAATGAATGAATGAATGAATTAATTAAATCCCTGAAAATGCAGAATAGTATTTTAGCTAGTTAGGGGAAACTAACACAAAATCTTTGTGAATGACAGAAAGTAGAGAGTCAATGGAAACAGAGTCAATGGAAATGTCAGACAATGATGCTTCGACAGTTGGCACCTCTCCTGACGTGGGCTCGACAGCTTTGAGCAGGTCAGAAACGGCTCCGGTGAGGGTCCTGGCAGCTCTCATCAGATCATGTCCACTGCCAACCTCATCCTCCATCAGAGCCGCCAGCAGCTTCACTCCCTTCGACATCTCCGTCAGGTTGGAGGAGATAGTGGTGATGGCACAGCCCACTGCCGTGTAATCTGTATCTGTCGGGTCACCTGTGGAAATGAGACAGGACATTCAGCCAGTCATTACACAGCAGAGGTGCCTTCAAAACCCCAAAGTGTATATATAGTAAATGCTGTGACATATTTAAAGTGATCGTGAACCCAAAAATAAAAATTTACTTCGTTTACTGATTTCAAACCTTTAGAGGTTTCTTTTTACTGTTGAACAAAAAAAAACATAATTTAAAGGAAGCTGAAAACCTGTAGTAATTGAACTCCATAGTAGGAAATACAAATACTATGGAAGTCAATGGTTACAGGTTAAAATATGTTGTTTTGTGTTCAACAGGTAAAAATACTCAAACAGGTTTAGTACAAGTAAATATGAGTAAATTAGAAGACTATTTTAAAGATTATTTTAAATTTTGGGTGAACTACCCATTGAAGAGTCATATTGTATATTAATAATAAATCATTTATTCAGTTAAAAGGCTTTACCAGCAGTCAGATTCACCACAGAGGCAGTTCCTGCTGTGATGGCATCCACCTGAGAGTGAATGTCATGCTTGGACTCGTCCATTTTGTTCTGAATCCACATCTTAGATGCCTGAATGTGAAGTAAAAATTAATAAAAGTCAAAATTTAACGGAAGCAACATGTACACATAGACATCACCTACAGTTGAAGTCAGAATTATTCGCCCCGCTTTGAATTTTTTTTTCCTTATTAAATATTTCCCAAATGATGTTTAACAGAGCAAGAAAATTTTCACAGTATGTCTGATAATATGTTTTACTATGGAGAAAGTCTTATTTTATTTCGGCTAGAATAAATGCAGTTTTTAATTTTTTAAAAACATTTTAATGTCAAAATTAGTCAGCTAATAGTCTACAGAACAAATCATTGTTATACAATAACTTGCCTAATTACCCTAACCTGTCTAGTTAACCTAATTAACCTAGTTAAGCCTTTAAATGTCACTTTAGGCTGTATAGAAGTGTCTTGAAAAATATCTAGTCAAATATTATTTACTGTCATCATGGCAAAGATAAAATAAATCAGTTATTAGAAATGAGGTATTAAAACTATTAAGCTAGGAAAAAAATCTTCTCTCCGTTAAACAGAAATTGGGGGCAAAAATAAACAGGGGGGCTAATAATTCAGGAGGGCTAATAATTCGGACTTCAACAGTATATACTATATAACTGCAAGTTAACTATGTTTATACACATAATAATTTTAATTGGTTAAAGCTAAGTTATTAGTAACTAATAAAGTTATTGCAACTAATAACCTTTGCCTAATTTGATTGTAATACCATAATGTTCATCTTTTGTAAAGCTGCTTTGAAACAATAATTATTGTAAAAAGAATGAAACACTAAACAAATAAGCTTGAATTCACAGGAGAGTAAATGTGAAGCTCTGTACATCTTACTATATTAATCAAGCCGAAAATTTAATTAATTAAATTAAAAATCAAGTTACCTAAATAAATGATTATAACACTTTGTGTTCAAGATGTTTTCTCATGTTCATGTTTTCTCATCACAAATAAAATGTACTATTAAAATAAAATGTATATTGATAATAAGTACAAGTAAGTTCAATATGATGAATTTAATTAAATAGAGATTAAAAATTGAAGCGTAGTGTATGTATTTTTGCAACATATCAAATAAAAATGAAACAAAATGAAGTAAAAAGTTGATAAGTTAATAAATATAAAAGAAAAAAATGCTAAACTTTTCACGGCATCTATATACTGCTGTACTCTGGTGATTTGAGGTGTTTCTTTTATCCTCATTTGTAATTTGCTTTGGACAAAAGCTCCTGCAAAATGAATAAATGCAAATGTAAATGCCTCACCATGTCATCCCCAAGTGGTGGCAGCTCCTCCACCTCCTCCAGGTCGTCCTGCGCCTGCTGCACCGCCTGCATACTGGTGTTAATGGTTCCCACGAGAGCCTGCTGGGCTGCACTCTGATCACCCAATTAAAAAAAAATCCAATAACTACACATTCAGCCACCAATACATCTCAAATATGATTGCTATAGTCTGGCAAACAACCAATATGTCTTACGCAAGGGCTGATGCTAATATCTAGATAGCCAAGAGGCCAATATGAGGTCATTAAATTCATTTTATTGTAATTTGCTTGTTTACTTATTGCTACATCAACAACTTATGGCTATTTTATGGCAGGATTAAAATAGCTAAAAACTTAATACATAATAATAATTTTATTTTTCAATAACGAGAATGTTTTGTTATGCGTGAACTCACCAGTGGTGGCATGTGTCCAAGATGCATCTGTCCAGTTGTGATCTGTTGTTGTGGAGCAGGCATTGTACCCAAGTTCAGCGTTTCTGCCCCAACAGAACCAGACCTCAAGATGCCAGGCAGTGCCACAGAGCCATGCTCGACCCGTCCCACACGGTTAAACTGCTGCTGCAATATAGTGGATCTGTGAAAGATGGAGAAAGTGAGAGACGGATAGTGTTTATAGACACTTTATTAGAAACACTTCTATGTTTTCTACATTTGTTTGTATAGCTAAAATAGATTTTTGTTCTATTTTCTATGGTTATACTCTTCATAACTAAAGTTTTAAATGTTTTATGTTTGGTCTTATTTTCTATAGTTATAACATCTATTTCAAGATTTAAATTTGTCTGTTTTTTTACTTCTTATTATACTCCATAATTTAGATTCTTATTAGGGCTGCACGATATCAGAACATACTGACATTGCAATATTTTTTGACGCGATTTATATTGTGATACCAGTACAATTTCACCAGATGACTTGAATATTTTATGCACATACACTCCCCTGTAAAATCATCATAATTAATCTAAATTTATGAATTCTTTACAAATAGAGAATCCTCACTCTCATTCTCACACTATTTATAAAGAATTTATAAATTTAGATAAATTATGATTATTTCCAGGGTAGTGTATGTGCATAAAGAATTAGTTCAAAAACAGTCAAACAGTAATGGGGAACAGAAATTAAATAATTAAATGAAAAATAACACTACATTGTTTTGATTATGTAAATAATTACATACTGTACAATTGATCTTTTAAGCTACAAATGTTTAATTTATTGTGATCAATAAATATTTATAAATTTGCCTGAAATTCTTACACGGTCAGAGGCCTTAAAAACAAATGAAAATAATACATTGTCTCTCCAACGTTTATTCATTCATTTTCCTTCAGCTTAGTCTCTATCTTCCTGAGACCCCGCCCATTGACTTGTGTCCTTTGTAGTGGACATTGCGTTTTCATGAATTTTATTTAAATGTTTTGAGCTACTCTGTCAAGTCATGTTGTACTGTTCAGAGGACATCCTGGGCTTTCTAGTGATATGTCATTTGATTGGCTGGCATGCTAGGAACCACTTCTTACACTGCATCCAAAATGGCTGACATACAAAAAAAGCACATTTTATGGGAAGGAGAGAGGCATGTAAAATTTAGCTTTTTAAATATATTTTTTTAAACTATTATTATTACATATATATTTGTTTATTAAAATGTCAGGAACAATACATTTAGCTTTCAAAGCTGTTAACTTGTTTGTGTTTCAAAATATCATCCTTTTTTAAATGTCCACTATAGAGGACACCAGGACCATCTTAATGTAATTATTGATTGCATGTTGTAGGGGGCAGAACTGAAGCAGAGAGGATTCTTTATAAAATAGTTGAGGGAGACTCTGATTTAGAGTCTGACAATCAGACAATTAGAGAATTAGACAATGACAATCAGTTTTAAATCACTTTTATGTTAAATTTGTTTTGGATTAGCATCACTTCTTTTTTTTGAGTTCGGCTCTCTTTCAGACTTTCAGGAATTTCAATACAAAAAGAAAAAATGGCTTTTGTTTTGTTTTTGTTACATTAATATTGGATTATTATCCCTTTACAGTCATATTCTGTACAGTTTTGTTGTCTGAATGGTGGTCGTTTTGAACTAAAATGGTCCTGTGGTCCACTACAGTGGACATGCTGTAAAATTAAAAATAAAAACAAAAATGTAAAAACTCTAAATTGTAGATTTTTTTAACCCAAAGGATGTGGGAAATCACAGAAAAAAGAAGAAAAAAAATTTTCTTCAGGTCTCAGGAGGCTATTTCAGAGGTCGCCACAGCAGAATAAACCACCAACTATTCCGGTATTTGTTTTACACAGCCAATGCGCTTCCAGCCGCAGCCCTGTACTGGGAAACACCCATACACACACACACACACTCATACACTACAGCCAATTTAGTTAATCAAATTCACCTAAAAACATGTCTTTGGATTGTGTGGGAAACCGGAGTACCTAGAGGAAACCCATGTGAACACAGGGAAGAACAAACTCCACACATAAATGCGAACTGGCCCAACCAGAACTTGAAGCAGTGACCTCTCTCCAACATTAAAATTTGAAATTACTATTTCACTAAAGTTTGATATTACTAATATAGTAATCCACTATGTTTTGAACTGTAATCTCTGATCAACTATAATCCAGACTCAACATTGAAGATACGGCGAAGTCGAACTCGTACATTGTGATATCGATGCTGAAACGATATATTCTGCAGCCCTGATTCTTATTGATATTATTTCATTTTTTTTAAAGTCACGGTCGATTGTATAAGCCTCTCGCAGCATATTGTACTGCATATGCGACAAATAGAATGTGAATTTGGATAGAATGATACGGAAAGGGCAATGTTTGTGTGTCGGTAACTCTGCATTCGGGGCTTATTCAAGCAGAGGAGATGCCGGCACTCATTAAAAACACACTGAGAATAGAAACAGTGTGCTGAACAGGTAACCTCAGCTTCATCTAGATAAATACGGACTCAGATAAGCTTGCTTTTCCACTGTGCTTTTCCTGTAAGGCTGTACTGCTCTGAGCAGACAGACATTTCCAAAGCAAAACTGGCAAAAAAATGACAAAACCTTGAAAGGATATGGTTATCATCAAAGCAGAGTAAATATGTGCACGTTTGTCTTACTTTTTTGGAGAAACGGATTCCTCTAACATGGTGGCCTCCTCATCTCCCTCTAAACCAAACCGGTCCTTACTTTGTTTCTGTAACAATGAATAAACACACAGTTTATAGACATTTACATAGAAGATTTAGATCTTATTATCTCAATAATGTCAATTTTGTAACATAAAAACACCTATTAGACTCTTTTCAAAAGGAATCGTTCAACCAAAACTGAAAATTCTGTCATCATTTGATCACGCTTTATTTGTTCCAAACCTTTAGGAAATACTTACTTCTGTTGAAAACAAAAGAAGATATTGTAAAGAAAGCTGTTAACCATTGACTTCCATTGAACCTGTTTGTCCTAATATGTAAGTCAATGGTCACAGGCTTACAGCTTTCTACAAAATATCTCCTTTAGGGTTTACCCGAATAAAGAAACTCATACATTTTTGGAATCACTTGAGGGTGAGTAAATTGCCATTTTTTGGGGGTGAACTATGTTTTTAACAGAAACCTTTTTATGAAAGCACAAAACAATTGAATGTTGAACAATTCATGAGGAAAAAGCAGATAAGGGAGTGAATACTGACCTTCTTGAGAATGATATCGATGTAACCAGCTATAAGCTGAGAAATCTGCTCCCCCTCAGTGGTCTGAACAGAGTAGTAGCTTTCCTGATACTCCCCGAAATCCTGCATATGGACATGAACAGCGCTTTTGGTTATTTATTGTAGCATCAAATAAAACAATTGTACAGCTTAATAGACCCTTTTCACATTTCCAGGTTTCTCAGCAGCGGAAGTCATTATAGTTGCGTAAACTTAGAGTGAATGGGAGAGTATAACAAATTATTTTTTTACAATCCTATTTGCTGAAATAATAAAAGAAAAACTCCACGATGGTGTTATCAAGACTTTCTAAAAAAGGAAAAATAATTGTGTGTGACTGATAATGGCAGCCAGACGAAACGTCAAATTTACTGTCCTGCTCATAGACTCTGCATTAGAAACATGCCTTGCATAATCAGTGCTTATTATTTTGTAATTTAATGTAAAGATGCTAAAATGTATGCATAAATACATATAAATGTATTCAAGGATTTAAGATTAAGATTATGACAGTTAAACACGTCATGACAGTGATGAGGGTCCATAACAAAAATATTTTTACTCTAATATGCTAGAATGTTTTCCATTTAATTTTGGTTTTCCTAAGAAAAAAAAAAGATACTGATCAACATAAACTTTTAATATGCCTGAGAGAAGACATTCTCTACAACATGATTAAGGTTTCTTGTCAGGCATATTTTAGAATGAGATTCATCTGATGACATAATAAAAGACCCTTTTTTGAGGATCACAGTGGAGCCCAGAAATACTAATTAATATTTATTTTAAACCTTTATACTTTGCCACTATATTTCAAACAACTTGGTCTTACTCTTGTTCAGGACCACATATTATTTTATATATTTTAATAAGTACAGGTCGAAACAAACAAAAGTTTGATATTTTACTTAGCAAGGGTACAAGAAGTTAATCAACAAATATAATAGTAAAAACATTCCTTATATTAGCAAACATTTTTATTTGCCATTATGAACTATTTAAAAAGACAAACAGTCCAAACAAAGTATATAATCAGCACAACATTTTTCAGCTATAATAATAATAATCATAATAATAATCATAATGAAAATATACTATAAATAAATTTACTATAACAATGATAAAAATGTATCAAAAATGCTTCCTGTGAACCAAATCAGCATATGTAAATGATTTCTGCAAGTTTATGTGAGGATGAACATATGAGAAATTCAATTCAACATTTTAAAATATGTTAAAATAGAAAAACATTTATTTTACATTGCAATTCTGTTTCACAACATGATTACACGATAGTCAATGTTGGATAAAAATAGATATGGCCTTGATAAGTAAATGAGTCTATAATCATAACAACATGTAAGATTTTTCCTGATTCACCTGAATAATTTGAGCAATCAATTAAAGTGTGAGAGTGTAAGAATATGCATGTGATTTAAATACCAAAGTAAAGCTCTTCGGTGAGGCAGCCCATCTCTTCACTGTAGTAAGAGGCCACTCCTGAACCACATCTTTGGTCTTCTCATCCACTCGCATCACTGACTCTTTGGTTACACCAAGTAGCCTTGGCACCAGCTTATTTTTACTTTTCATTTTTTCCTGAAAATAAAAGATATGTATATATAGTAATCAACATTTGAAGTGGATCAAAACCGTTCATCAAATGGTCCTAAAACTATTGAACAACGACCAATCTTGTCCATTCTCGACAACTTTAGAAAAACTTTTTTGATTCTCTTTAAATGTTGATTACTGTATAATAAGTGTTGATAATAAATAGAAATGTTGATAATAAATAGAAATGTTGATAACTAATTATAACTAATAATAAATCAACAGAAAAAGTTTAAAAAGACAAATGAAAAATGATTCACAATTTGCTCACTATGAAGTGGTTCCTAACTTCTATGGGTTTCTTTTTTTCTGTTTAACTCGAAATAAGTTACTTTGAGGAATTTAAAAGAAACAAGTAATAATTGACATCCATAGAGGAACAAAACAATACTATGAAAGTCAATGGCTACCGGCATCCAACACGATATCTTTTTTTGTGTTCAGCAGAAGAAATAAACTCAAACAAGTTTGGAACAAACATAGAGAGTGGATAAATTATTAATTTGTGGGTGAACTATCCATGTTCAAAAAAACAAACAACCAAAAATCTTGCAAAACCCTACTGATGTGTTCGACAGATTTTCAACAAAATCTATCTTTAAGTATTTTTCCACAACTCCTCCACATGACAATCTTTCTGTATCCTCACAGAATCACTTAAGCTTATCATCCATCTTGCGTTTCCACACTTTCTCTCTCTCTCAGAGCTGTCAGCAGACGAATAAGCTGAGCTCTGCTGTCCTGTCTGCATTTCAAAGCTCTACAATCGCTGACAATCTTTCTCACTTCGGCCTTGAGCACAAACACATTTATAAAGAAACAACCTGGAATCAATTAGAGTTTTATGAATACAGAGAATAATTATATTGGTCATATGAGGCAAATATAAGGCAGAACCGAACCCAAAATCGGTAACTTGTGATCTTTATTTTTAGGCACAAGCACATCTGCTCTTAACTCTGGCCTTAACTCTTCAACTCAAGCGAAGCTGGATTCTAATCAGGCTGTGAGTCATGCAGGCCTCCAGCGGCCAGGAGCAGAGAGAGGAGATGGAGGATTTCATTCCTCTCGGATGATGAAAGCTCTCGTGAGGACATCGACTGGCAACATGTAGCGCAAAGAAAATTTCTGGACGTGTATTGAAAAAAGCTGAAAAACTTTGTGACTTAGGACTGCTGATTTCAAAAACACCTTTACGATGGGTCAATATGTGAGCTCTTGGCAATGGATTTGATTGGCCACTCCAAGTGCTATTTATTATTATCAATGACCTCGGAGGCGGGACACTCCTCCAACAGCAGAAAGCCCTTCTGTAGGGAAATTTGTCAAGTGTTGAGTTCAAAAACAGGCCGAATGGTGTCTGGCAAATGCATTGCATCCTTTATTGTGTCATGTTTATCAAAATAAAACTTGACACAAATTTTAATAGTATAGGTTTAACTGTTTTGTTTAATTTTGTTAATTGTTATACTGTCCATGCTGCATAGTATTAAGTGCTACAAAGTATGGGATATAAAGCTTTTCTGTTCTTCATGAAACATGTATTTGACATTTCATTTATGATAACATACTAAAACACTTTTTTTAGCTTCCTACAAAACCTAAAACAATGCAAAAATGAAACGAAACAACAAAAAGACTTCATATAAATAACTTTAAACTTCCTCCTTGCAAAGGAAATCAAAAAAGAAGCCAGTATTAATTTGGTTGTAAAGAAAACACCTAAATGAAATAATTTTTAAAAATAACTCTGTTGTGAGACCTTAAATGGATTAAACAGGGATTTCGAAGAGAAAACAAACAAAAAATAAATAAATAATAAATCAGTAAATCAATAAATCAATAACAAAACAATAATAATTAAATGCATAAATAAATAAATCAAACAGGTAAAAAAAAATAAATAAATCAGACATGTAAATAAAACAAAACACACGTACCTTCACTAAGAAGAAAGACACTCCATATGTTCGGAGGGATCTTGCAAGCTTTACGTACTTCACTTTGGCTTCAATCTCTGTCATTTCACCACAACCCTTGTGTTCCTGTCAAATTCAAGAACAGTATATTCTTCTAATTAATTCTCACCATTTCCTCACTGCTTACAGATAAACGGCAAGCTGTGTAATAACGAAAAATGATAACGTTCATTTCTAATCACCTGAAAGATCTTCTTCTCCGCTCCTCTCTGTTTGATATATTCCTTAGGCAGAAACTCCTTCAAGCTGAATGAAATCAAAGTGTAGAGATGAACGACAAAATACTGCAAAACAGGCATCACAGTTATACAACACGCATATGATATTTAAAAGCATCCAAGCTATTTCATTTGAAGTTCATTAACTAAATCATGGCAAAAATAAAATAAATCAGTTATTAAAAATTAGTAAAACTAAACTATTATGTTTAGAAATGTGTTGAAAAAAAAAATTCTCTCCGTTAAACAGAAATTGGGGAAAAAAATAAACAAGGGGGATAATAATTTAGGGGGTTTAAAATTCTGATTGCAACTGTGTATATATAAATTATATTCTATGAAGCCACTTATCTAGGACAAAAGAAGATTTTCCCAGCACATTTGGTCATTTCTAACAAATTTCAGGTCAATTCCATGACTCAGTAACAACTAGGGCTTGACATTAACTTTTTTTGATCACCAGCCACTGTGGGTAGTAGTTTTCCAATGTTATTAGCCACTCACCATTTTCACTAGCCACAATTTTGTTGTTGGGAAAATATATTTTATGTTCATAAATTTGACTTTAACATGCAAAAAGTTCTTGATTCAAATTGTGTGTTATGTCCACAAGCCTCCTCATTCATTTGACTTTTTTGTGTGTATAAGCGTGCTCTACATGCATGAGAAAATGGGTTGTGGTTTCATAGTGTCGCATTGCTATTAGTTTTTATTTTACATGACTTATCAGGGCATAAAATTAAGGATTTGACAAATTTATCTCTGATCACACTAAAAATAAATAAATAATTATTTCTTAGCCACAAATTTAAATAATGTGTCTGAACAAGCAAATTATAGCTGTTCACATGCACTCTTTATTCAACAAAACATTTATTTAAAAAAACAAAACAACTGAAATTTAAAAAATAGGTCTCATATCACCAGTTAACAACACATAAATGAGGAGTTAATCTATTAAAGCAATGTTATTGTAACAGCAATGATAATTAAACTATATTAACAAAAATAACTGTAAGCAAAAGAAAGCAGGTGATAATGAAAGGACAATCACGTGTACACAGTTAACGTTAGGCCAATTAATTGTCTGTTCAAAAAATGTTTAAAGTGAAAGCAACTGCTGCTGCTTACAAAAGGATATATTTTTTAAAAGTCTGGAGCTCCTGAAAGCCTCAGGAGTGTGGGTGCACGAGCATCGCTTTTTGTCGAGTCTTTTTCAAACAGAACCGATCGCACCAGTTACTTTCCAGGCACGACTGCTTCACGCAAGGAAACGGGAGCACACACGCTTTGTAAACAGTCGCACGCATTGAATGATCTGTGTGCGCGAGTGATCATACTCTCATCCGGTATTTGTCCGCCTTCTTTTGCTCGCGCGAACACAATTATTTTTGTCAGTCTTGCTGCTTTTCGATTCTAAGATCTCATTTCCTTGAACCCTGCTTTTAAGAAAACTACAATAAAAAAAAAAATTCAACCAGCCAGAGTGGCTAGTGGAAGCGACTGACTTGCCCGCCACAGTTGAAATCTACCCACATTTGGCAGGTGTTAATGTCAAGACCTGATAACAACCCTCTAAATCTCAAGGTTTTGGGAACCCTGTATAAACATCTGATATCATTTCCTCCAAATATGAAAAGAAAACATTGTCATTTATGGGTTTTTGTTTTCCAGAAAATGACAATAGGTCAGAATTACTAATGAAATATTAAGCTTATTCCACCAAATATTGATTGCGTAACAGTGCTGTAGTTAAAACATTGTAAGTGTGTAGTCACAAAGTTCTTCTAAACATGCCATCTTTTTGTTATTAAAAATAAATGTCATTTGTCATTTACAGTATTAAACAAAAATAACATTTAACTCAAATCACATAACCATAAATTGCAAATCCAGAAAACCTGAGAATTTTCAATCAGCCCTTTGATTCCTTCCATCACTCTATAACCGAAAGCACAGAATGAATGATGTCTTACTCCAGAAAACCAGTCTTGTGTTTATGTTCTATATGAGGTCCGAACTGGATCTGCGTTTGAATTCCACCAAACTCACAAGCCTTGTCAAACGACACCGGATGAGAACCGTTCAGAATATCATCACGTGCCTGGAAAAACACACGCAAACAAACTTTTATTATCAATGCACAGAAATGCAACTCAATCCAGATCAGCAACTGACAGAAGAAGAGCTGATATAAAGAAAACAGGGACTGCACTACTTAACAGATCAATACAATGTGTACATCAGCATGTTAGTGCTGCACTCAGAAAAGCTTTTAGGTGCATGTGTCAATAAGAGATTTACAGCATTTCAATCTCTATATTGAACTGATATGTAAAGACCTATGAAAACAGATTTTTTAGGTCAACCAATGCTGGATGAGCATTCTAAAATCAGGAAAGTCTGACCTGCACATAGAGCAGATTGAGCTGCACAGGATCTCGAGAGTCCACGTTTTGATCAGAGTAGAAGAACTTTCGTCTCAAAAGCAGCGTTTCGCTTTCCTCGACTCCCTGTTCCCTAAATGTACGGCCGTGATCCAACCAATTCACTGTGAGAGAAACAAAAACAAGCGGTTTATGCACAGAAGCTTACTTGTAAAGCAGAAAAATGAACAACTTCTAAGGTTCTTGAAAGTTTCTTAAGCTCACCAAGAATACAATTCTTTGATATTTTCTTTAGTATTGTGGAATATTATTACAATCAGTGCCGGCCCGTCCTACAGGCAATATAGGCGGTCACCTAGGGCCACCCATTTTTTTTTTGTTGGGGGGGGGGCTTACAAACGCTGCACTTACATTATATTTACTGTGAACAGAAGCACGAGGACAAGTGCGAATGTTTAATATTAAATGCGATACAATTCATAACGATGGTGAGAAAAAACGATAATAAATGGACAACAACAGTATGAATAAAAGCAGAAAATATTAGAATCATACCCAGCAGCACCACGCTCTATTTTACATAACCCAGCCCGCGATCGGCTATTGGGTGAACTACAATGACTTAACGTATTCCTTCACAGATTCCACATATCTCTTCAAATTGCTCACGTTGGATATAAAGCTGAAAAAGTGTCTTAAAGTCTTAAGTAATATAACGTCACAAGTGTCATTGCTATTTTTAATTGACCATAATCAAATTATAATTTGAAATGAAATGGCATCTAAACCTGGAGCCGAAAAAAGGAAGAAAAAAAAAAAAGGAAAAGCAGAGGAAGAAAAGCAAGCTCAAAGTAAAGGTATGCTCTGCTATGCATAATACATTATTTAGTAGTGTAGTTTTTTTATTGGACTTTTCCTCAACATTGAAACAAACATTTAAACATCTGAACATCACATTGTGACAAAACAACTCCAGGATAACATACAAAACTTAAAAATAAAAATAACAGTAAGAAAATTTAAAAATAAATGAATAAAAACAACAATAATAATAATAATAATAATAATAAATAAAAATAAAAAGAGAGTTCTTAAAGAGTATAAATATTTACACACAATATCAAAAGTAATTCACTGTTTAACCTTAATGCTTTTTTTTAAAGTTCTATTCTGTTGTCAGGTCCACTTGGTTGCAAAAGTGTAGAAAGGGGTTCGAAATGCTATAAAAGTCTTTTAACTTCCCTTTGACAATGTATGTTAGTTTTTCCAGAGCAAGATTACAGGACATTTCCCTGATTCAATGATTAGAAGAGGGCCTTTGAGTCTCTTTCCATTTTAATGCAATAACGCGCTTGGCCTGCAGCAAACTAAAATCTATTAGTTTGCGCTTCTTTGTATGCACAACCAGAGTACTTGGGTAAACACAGTTTGGGGTCAAAAGGAACATTTTAGTAGTGTGGTATTATATTATATTAAATATTTTACAGTTAATACAAATGCATACACTTAAATATTAAAATTGTTTTTTTTAGCTGTCTTCACAGTGTTTTTACACCAGTGGGCCCCATTCTTTTTTATCTCACCATATGCCCCAGGTTTCGGGTGGCTGCTGCGATCGGATACTATGCCAAAGATGGCGACCCGGGGGTGTTACTGACTGTACCAAAAAGCTGGGGTGGGGGGTAAGGTTATGGGAGTTTTCCAGGAGAAATAACAAAACAGGAGGGTGGTGGAAGATGGGTCTGAAATACGAGCAGATTATCAGGAAATATGGTGTGTTGGCAGGTATGCTGTAAACTACTGCACTGCAAAAAAAATTTTCTTACTTTGACTATATCTTGTTTCTAGTCGAAATATCTGAAAATTCTTAAATCAAGAAACTATTTCTACACAAGCAAAAAAATATAGTCCTGTTTTCAGAAATGTGTCAAAGTGTTTTTCCTTAAAACAAGCTAAATAATCAGTCAATGAGGTAAGCAAAATAATTATATTTCAAAGTAAATATAAGAAACAAACGACAAAAATTCTAAGAAGCTTTTATGTGTGTGATGACAATTCTTCAAAAATGTTAAACAAAAATGTTATTTAGAGCATTGAAAATTTATTTTAGATATTTACATACATTTTTAGACAACACCAATGTTTAAGATTTAGAAGTGTTAGGAAATCAATATTTGGTTGAGTAATACATATTTTTAACTGAAGAACAACTAAAATCATTTGTTATTTTAAACAACCGTCGTTTACTGATGACAAAGACCCTAAAATTACAATATTTTTGCTTATATACATTTTTTTTTTAAATCAGTTGAAAAATATCACCATTTTACCCAAACACAACATTTTCAAGGGTTCTCTTAAATCCCCGCCCTGTTTAAATGTATACATATTTAATTTTTTTTTTGCATTACAAATATCTCAGCTGGCAAGTTTGATCCAATAATTAATTAAAAGAAAGTTTATTCTCAAGAAATCATTAAATATTTATTTATTAAAGATAAACAAATCACACCCCACACTTTTGATAAGTAATGCATGAACATACAAGCAGAAGGAGATGCAACAAAAAAAAAGGAAAGTAAAGATAAAACAACTTTGATTGTATCAGTAAGCGTAAAGTTTAGGTCAGCGTGTCTATCTGTATACTGTGGCTGATGTGTGGTTACCTACAGTCATCATCTGTGTGCAGTTTGGCTTTGAGCTTCTCCATCTTCCTCTCTTCTCTCAGCAGAGTTCTGTCTTTCTTCAGTGTGCCCGTCCCTTCATCTTTTTTCTCCTCCACCGTCTCCTGAATGAGAGAGTACTCTTCATAGTTGGTGATTCCTGGAACCACAAATGAGACATGGTTATAAACCTATGGTTATGCACTATGGTTTGTGTATGTGTATATAACAGCAGAATCAAAACCACAATCAAAGGTCACTCTTTTTAATGCTTTTTGGGGAGCTATTAATATCACAAAAAATTAAATTTATTTTTAGTTAGTTATGTAATAGTTCTGTTTATCTTGTCACACAATACAGTACAAAAGTAAACAAAATTAAGAAAATTGTAAAAAAAATAATTGGAATATCTTAATGAGTGATGAAGTTTTACCTGTATCCCCCTCTATTGTACTTCGAAAAGCTCCAACCATTCAAAATAAACTTGCCATCTCTCGACTAAGAAGACTAATACTTGGTTAAGTCAAACAACAGGAAACTACAGATGTGGTAATTGCAATCATTGTGATAACGTACTTAAGACGAACATATTTAGAGATCCATCATCAGGCCATGAATTTAGGATCAATTCATTTATTAATTGCAATGCTACATTTGTTGTATATCGACTGGAATGTCCGTGCGGATGTTTTTATATAGGAATGACTAAGAGAAAATTAAAATTGAGATTAACGGAGCATAAAAACGTGATACGTACCTGTAATCCACAATATCCAATGGCCCTACACTATAAAAATCAAAGTCATGGCAATCCCAGTTCATTAAAAGTAGTCTGTATTGAACATGTTTATAGTTCTACAAGAGGAGGAGGAGATTAAAACAGAGAGAGACTTTTTGGATCTATACGTTAAAAGCAACTCGATTTCCAGGTTTAAATGGTGAATTAGATTTTTCTTCTTTTTTGTAAAACTGTTTTTCTATAGATGTTTTACGTATTTTCGTTATATATTGTTGAATATGTATGTGTTTGTATATGCATTGTTATGTGTGCATGTAGGTATGTATATATGTATATATTTATATATATATATATATTAGGGGTGTCAAAAATAATTGTTTCTTTGGTTCACCGCGATGCAGATGCGGACAATTCGGTATCGGTTCAGTAATAATCATAACCGGTTATTATGTGCTGATGTCATTTATCTCATATGCGCTCTGTCGCGAGGGAGGCGAGCGCGGGTATTTACAACACTATAGGCGGCAACTACTTAAAAAATTCACTTTGTGTGTTTTCTGGAAAGTCTTTCTGGAAATTTCTCTGCGATTGAAAGAATGAAAGTACTCTATTTCTCTCTCTCACTGTGGCCCATTTCACCTGCTGGCGTGACTTTTCCTCTCGGCTGCTGGCATGACTTTTCCTCCCCTCTCGGCTGTATGCATTACCGCGGCTGTATCTGTCCATTGTTGCGGGACCCAACCAGATTTTATGCGGCGCGGGAATAAATTTCAGAATAAAAGCGCGGGAGCGGTCGGTAACTCTGGTGTAATTTTAACAGGAGTGGGCGGTCTCACAATATCGCTCCCGAGCGAGCAATCGTGTGTGCGTGCGTGTGTGCATGCGTTATACAGACAGCTTGTTATAGCCACCCCCCAAAATACAACACAACACTGTGTATGGAAAGCATCGTCATTGAACCGTGATGCACCGAAATATCGAATTGAACCGAATCGATTGAATTGAACCGAATAATCATAACCGAACCGTGAGACCAGTATAGGTTCACACCTCTATTATAATATATATATATATATATGCATGTGTATGTCTGTGTATGTATATGAATATATGCGTAAAGATGTCCCCCTCTATCAATGCTGAATTAATGATGATAGTTGACCTTGTTTGTTAAATTATTTGAGTGCTGTTGAGATATTTTAATGAGTCATGTGACCGTAGCACTTAAAAGAAACTCTAGACTCACCTGATCACTGTTACCCTGATGAAGGCAGTTCCTTTCCGAAATGCGTAGGTTAAGGATTAGCCATGTGAATAAAGTTTTTTTTTTTTTTTTTTTCACATTTTAAGTGCCTTGGACTGATTTTTGTTGTTGTTCTGAATTTATTTTTGTAAGAAATATAGTAAAAAAAACAATATTATCCAAAATAGCATTTCTTATTCAATATCTCTCTAAAAAAAGTCATTTACTCCTGTGATCAGGATTAATTCAGAATTCATTATAATATGCTGATTTGCAGCATTTAATTTCATTAAAAACTGAAAAATTTATTATTGAGATTTGAATTGTTGAAAAATGGATTATTTGAGGATTAAAAAAAATTTAATTTATTAGAAATACAATTGTTTTTATAAAATTCTATAAAATTATGAATCTCTTTGACACTTTTAAAAAGTTCGAAGTATAATTGGGAGAATGAAAAATTATAAATGTACATTTTTGCGCAGTAGTGTATGTCAAAACATATTTCTCTTGTGTGCACCAAAAGGGCTAATGTGAAAGAGCATCACTGACCTATTCTGCTGCAGATGGTGACCAGCAGCTCACCAACAGTTTTAGAATCGTCCACCATGATGGTCTTCACTGCTCCGTCCAGCATTTTTACCTTCTGAGGCCTCTGTTTTTTCTTATACTCCAGTATGTCCTAAGAGACAGAGAAACAGGGACTACATTGACATTTTCTAAGAGAGGTTTTTGGATTCAGTCTGAGGCAAATTCTGTTTGATTATGTTGGAGTGTTCTTTTTAAAGTGATAGTTCCAATAAAGAAAAGAAATTCTGACATTATTTACCCATCCTCCACTTGTTCAAAATCAGATTCTTTCTTCTATTGAACGTATATTTTGAATGTTGGGGTAAACAACAACCACTGATTTCCATAGTATGTTTTGTTTCTATTATGGACGTGAGTTGCTGATTTTCTCCAACTTTCCTCAGAATATTTTGTTTTGTGTTCAGCAGAAGAAAGAAACCCCAAATAGTTCAAAACCACTTGAGTGTGAGTAAATGGTGTGGATATTTCTACAGCAAGCGGATTGAATGTAGTAAAGTAGGCATATACAGTTGAAGTCAGAATTATTAGCCCCCTTTGAATTTTTTTCCTTTTTTAAATATTTACCAAATTACGTTTAACAGAGCAAGGAAATTTTCACAGTATGTCTGATAATATTTTTTCTTCTGGAGAAAGTCTTATTTGTTTTATTTCGGCTAGAGTAAAAGCAGTTTCTAATAAAAAAAAAAAACATTTTAAGGTCAAAATTATTAGCCTCTTTAAGCTATATATTTTTTTCTATAGTCTACAGACCAAACCATCGTTATACAATAACTTGCCTAATTACCCTAACCTGTCTACACTGAAAAAAGTGTTGCATGCTAAACTGTTGCAAACAATTTATTTGTGTTGAATTTAAACAAACAAATTAAATTGAGCAATGAGCTAACTTAATTTGTTTGTTTAAATTCAGCACAAATAAATAGTTTACAACCACTTAACGTAAAAAAATTGAGTAAATCCAAGGAATCTTCTTTGAATATTTTTTTTCAGTGTAGTTAACCTAATTAACCTAGTTAAGCCTTTAAATGTCACTTTAAGCTGTATACACGCACTCTTTTTTTTTATATCTTCCTGAGAACAAGAATCTGCTTTTTTCTGTATACACACACACACACACACACACGCACACGCACACACACACACACACGAGCACAGGGACTCAACAAACACAAACAAAAACCACATGCGGCAATGACAAATGTCTTTAATCACATCAGTGTAGTTTGTCTCTGTAAGTGGAGACACACACACACAGTGGCTATAAAAAAATAACCAAAAGCAGAGTTAAGACCACTTCTCGCCCTTCAGCACAAAAAAAACATGTCACAAAACAAAGACAACAGCCATGACACGGAACATTTGACAGAAGCTTGTAAAACAGAAGATCAAAGTGCTTACTCCATTTCTCAGCATGTAATAATCCAGCGTCCGGCCTCCTTCTAGCCAGATGCCTTTCCTGGGGTCTTCGTCTGACAGAAACAGCCCATATTCTGAAGCTGAGAAAAACAACACACACCATTAGAACCTGGTCAAACATACTGAGGTTTACACTAAATTTGAATATTAGTATAAAATCAAGAAAGCGTGATGACATACCTTGTCCTGTCTGGGCTTCGGGAACCCTTTCTCTGATGACCCGGCATGCGTCATATACAGCCGTTGAAGGCTCAAACTGCATGGTCTTCACCACATTACACTGCCTCACACAGATCTTCAGAGACAGCGCCACCATCCTGATGGGTTAAGGGTAACCACAACTCTGCACCTGTGAGAGACAGAGCTAGGCTTAATTTAGGATTTAAATCAACATTCACAAAAGGGATTTTAAAACCTTTAATTGTTTACTACAAATGCATTCATTTTTGATTGTTGGCAATGAGGCTGCGTTCACACTGCGAGGCTTAGTGCTCAAATCTGATTTTTTTCTCAGATCTGATTTTTTTGCATGGCTGTTCACAGTGCTCTTATAAATGTGGCCAATATCAGATTTGCAGTGTGAACAGATCCTGCTCCTAAAGTGACCCGCATGCGCAAAAGTACAGATACGGACAGCATAAAATGTCTAATTATGCACACAATGTGTATACTGTATGAAGTAAGCACATTGTCAGATCATGCTTATGATTATTACTCTTTTCAAAGACAACCATGGTATATTTCATGAACTGTAAAGGGTTGTTCTGCTACTACTAATCTGTATTTCGCCACTTGAGACCTAAAATAAGTCTCTTGTGATTGAAAACACAGATTATTTGTGTTTTATGACAAGCGCAACGCATGGCGTTCTGTACCATCAAGGGTTAATGAGCAGCCGCAGACTGAACTGTGAAGGCAGAGTTGCTTTATCTCCGTTTGCAGAGTTATTTAATTTTACTATGTTATAAACAGCAGACACGTACAGAATGGGGGTTTGGGTGCTCGAGCACCTGCCTGTTTTTCTATCTGAGAAAAGTTCCCCCTCCTTTTCACATGGATCCCCAATCCGCAACACCCACGACGCTCTTCAGCTTCGCGATCAATCCATGTCCCAATCGTTCACCAGATTAGTTAAGCATCAGTTTTGCCTTCAAAATCTTTTTCAACATGAACAACCAACTTTCGGTGGTAAAGTAATTGACATGTGTGCTATTCTACTATGCTGCCGAGGAGTAGATGATGTTTGCAGCACCGAATGATGACGCATGTCGTTCGAAGATTATGTAAAAGGCACATGAAATCCGATATAACCGTTCACACTGAAGTCGCATTGCAAAACATCAGATCTGTGTCTGATTTAAGACTACATATGAAAGTGGCACAGATCTGACCTGAAAAGATCAGATTCCATGCGGTTTGGGCTGTTCACACTGTCATTACCTGAGCTACATGAGGGGGTAAAAATCTGATTCAGGTCACATTTGGCTGCAGTGTGAATGGAGCCTTAGTTTCCTCTATACAATTTAATAATAAAAAAAACGTAACATACAAAACTTTTTTAAAAATACAGTAATATACAGTAGTAAGACAGAAACGGATCATAAAAAGTAAGAAAAATGGCTAAATATTACTACACCATAATAAAAAACAGCATTAATTTCATTGGCCCAAAAATCCCCCCAAAAATCTGTTACCTGCTTAATTAGTTTCCTTAGCGCATATGGTGAATAGCTATAAATTGACTTTCCCAGAATTCCCTGCATTACACTTTTTATGTTTGGTTTTAGATGACTATAGTTCTTTTTTTTATCATCAGTCATTTACATTAGAGTTTTAGGTACTATTTAATGTTGATAAATAACGCGTTACTTTAATATCATACCCGTTACCACCATGATAGTGTTTTTTAGTAGTTGTGCGAATGACACAGAGTACCTTCTGTATATCAATATGTTTTTTCCATTTGTGAATAAGCTTATTATTTTATTGTTCCACTATAGAAATGATCCTATTTTCAATAAAATATTAAATTTGACCGATGTCTCTCAAATTGTCTCACAGCTACATTAATCTAGTTTAGAATAGTGTAGAATGTTTATAATTATTATTTATTTATTCTAGTTTCCATTTTATTAACACACAGATTGTAATTTTTAATGCAAGATTTACTTTTCTGGTAATTTGTTACTTTTATAAATGGCATAATTAGGCATAGGCCAGTTTAAGATTCTGACGGTACGATAACCTTGAATAAAAATATCACGGTTTGACAATGTCACGGTATTGTGATTAATGCTCTAAAATATATTCTTTTTTAAATGTCTGGGTAAAAAACAACAATTTTTTTCCCTTTTGAAAACAATATATTTAATTTTATTGAAAGATTTATAATACTTTGGCACAGTGAACATGTCAGGCTAAATAATTCAAATGGATCATTGACTTCTGCTGTCTTCATTAGTTTCAAAACACTGATTTCTTTACAGTTTAAAATGACATCTTTGGATTTTTTTTCTGCAGGAGATACTGTTGTCCTAAAACAAACAAAACAAATAAACGTCAATAAAACAAAATATACCTTAGGACCAGTACAACAGAAATTTTTGGTGGATTTAAAACCTTGACTTTTCAAAACTGCGGTATACCTTGAAAATGGTTATCGTCCTATGTCTAGACGTAATTCAGTTACTAACCCTGTGACCATTTCTAAGAAGTAACTAGTGACTATAAATTACTTTATATGATGTGCCCAACACTGCTAATGAACTACGGTAGTTTTGTCATTTTATTTCAATACTTACAATTCCTAGCAGATTTTAAACTGTAAAATTCTGGCAAATACTGCTGCTTTTTTAACATAAATGTTTTCAATGTACAGTTTAAAATAACAGTTTTGTAATTGAATATTACAAATTTTTTTCATAACAGAAGCACCTTTCTGAAAGTAGTGCAACCAAACTCTTTATGCTGCAAATGAATATTGACAAAACAAATCTTCAACATGACCTGCCGTATACTGCATTCGATACACAGAACACAAAACTTTCCAACACTGAAAACGAATGTTATTTTGCCCCATTACAAACTTCTATATGTGACATTAATGATACAAACTCAACTGCATAGTTTTGGTCCTCTAATACACATGTAATCTATCCCTACAGCTCGTTTTCCTGTTTGAAATTCTGTGTTATTAGAAAGGTATCTGGATTCTGTCCCCCGGCCTCTCTCTCTCTTTCTCTCTCTCACACACACTGTTAACACCTGAACTCTCAGTCAGCTGTCTTTACTCTTTAGCACTATACAAACCTCAATTTAATGAAAAACTGACTATTACATTGTGTCTACTGTTAAGTTTAAACACACACACATGCTCACACAAAGAGAGAGAGAGAGAGAGAGAGAGAGAGAGAGAGAGAGAGAGAGAGAGAGAGAGAGAGAGAGAGAGAGAGAGAGAGAGAGAGAGAGAGAGAGAGAGAGAGAGAGAGAGAGAGAGAGGATAGTGTTTCAATCAAAAGGTTCAAGCTGCTTTGCTGAAATAAAGAAAGAAAGTCTCTCCACCACTTCAAAATCAGCATGAAACCCACAAGCAAGACACAGAAGCAGAATGATTGCTTAACGTGCGAGTATCTGACAGCATTCAGTGAATCTTTATTCTGCTTGAGTCTCTGTGGGGATGGAGGATGCCCTTATGCACAGTTGGCACACTGAACACCGGCAGGAGTTTGGCAGTGTGATTGGACCCAGTATGTCAGGGACAAGCTGTAGAGCTTTGAGTGATAAATATAGATGGGGAAATGCATTGTTGGTAACGCAACTTTGTGTCAGCGGTGTGACCAATAAAACTACACATTTATATAGAGCATAGGACTCAAACTGGATTCCTGGAGGGCCGCAGCTCGGCACAGTTTTGGTCCAATCCTAATCAAACACAGCTGATCCAACTAATCAAGGTGTTTAAGACTACTAGAGACTATTAGGCAGGTGTGAGTTGAAGGTGGTTGGAGCTAAACTATGCAGAGCTGCGGCGCTCCAGGAATTGTGTTTGAGACTACTGATATAGAGGTTTAGTCGCTTATAATAAATAAATGACCAGAGCACATTTAATACAAAAAAGTAAAGTCAAATGCAAATTTATCAAAAACAGTGATAATTCAATCAAATTTTAAACAAAATCCACATAAACAGTGATGCATATTGTGATGCAGTTCATAGAGAAACAATGTTAAATGAGAAAATAGTGGGTGTAGCTTGTTCTTTTCTACTGCAAGCTGATTGAATCTAGTAAAGTAGGCATATATAGTTGAAGTCAAAATTATTAGCCCCCCTTTGAATTTTTTTCCTTTTTTAAATATTTACCAAATTATGTTTAACAGAGCAAGGAAATATCCACAGTAAATCTGATAATATTTTTTCTTCTTATTTATTTTATTTCGGCTAGAATTAAAGCAGTTTTTATTTGAAAAAACTGGCAGCTGGAGGGTTACTTAACCACGCCCAATTCATCAAACAGACATGCGCCGTTTCTCAATATGTGTTCTTCAGCGTTTTTGTGTCCTCGTGTTCTTGTGTAACGTCGTCATCAAGCATCAAAGTTCAGTTCCAAAACTCACGATCGCAAGAATAGAGGACGCATGAAAGTTCCCAGATGTGTTCTTGATATCGATGATGCAGACATGAGCGCAAAACTCAAGAGGGCAGAAAGACGCTGGTTCGAGCCTTGGCTGGGTCAGTTAGCATTTCTGTGTGGAGTTTGCATGTTCTCAGTGTTCGCGTGGGTTTCCTCCGAGTGCTCCGGTTTCCCCCACAGTCTAAAGGCATGTGGTATAGGTGAATTGGGTAAGTTAAATTGTCCGTAGTGTATGTGTGTGAATGCAAGTGTATGGGTGTTTCCCAGTGATGGGTTGCAGCTGGAAGGGCATCTGCTATTAAGGGACTAAGCCGAAAAGTAAATGAATGAATGAATGAAACTGAATAAAGTATGAATGCTCTATGAACGCTGTAATGCTTGAATAATTTTCCATTAAAAATACATGAAGGTCATGTGACCATCAGGAAGAACGCTGCATCTCATTTCTCACAGGACACAGCCTCCCGAGTTCATTCTTTCAAGGTAACTTAGCAAGAACGCTCTCCATGAGGACGCAAGTCCGTTCTCTGCGTTCTTGCAATTAAGAAACAGCCGTAATCTGAGAATTTAACTGGAAACGATCAGGAAGTGCATTTTAAGGGCAAACAATTTTTTTCGTAATGATGAATTAGATGAACTGCTCACCACAAAACTAGCAATCTAAGCAAACAAAATCAATATGGTTAGTTTGATTTCATGTGTACTTTAAGACCGTTTTTACTTCAGAATAATGTGTTATCATTATCATCATCACTTTTACTATTAATTTTTATTACTTTAAGAACTGCATTCTACCGTGTAATAAAAATATAGCTATGTCATGATTTCTTCAGGCTAACCTTTTGTTTTGGAAAGATATAGTGAACACCTCAATGTTTCAGAAATGTCATTCATTCAAAATCATTCATTTGATTACTGTAGATTTTACTGGTCACTGTGGAGTAGTATTATATTGCTGTCCTAATTTCTTTCCACTTTTTCCAAGGTAAACTGAACATTTATTTTGTTTTTGTTTTGTGTAAAATATGGTAATTGTTTTAGGTATGCTAAAATTCAATTAGAGAAAGACAAAGTAAATCAAGGAGCTCACCAATCTTATGCTGATTCAGTGTGTTCATTCAAGGAAGGATTCTGTAAGCTACTTTGAATTGAATCATTTAGGAAGATTCATCAAAATGACAGATTCACTTGAGTCTTTTGCTTGTGAATCAGACTACACTGGTCAAGTTGTTCATTTTTGAAAAAGCTACTGTGATCGACACACAGTTTGGTTCGGTTTTCCCAGAACATGACGTCACTAAACAGTCATAATTCTGGGTTCACACACCAAGCAAGAACTTAACCAGCCTATTTGAAGCAAGTAAGTTGCATACAAAGTCTTACTTATCTTACTGCAGCACGAATGACACTGAATGTGCTTCACTGTTAACTGCGCTATAATTTGTCACAGTTAGTTAATCGTAAAGGCTTCTCATCGCAAAGGTTTCTGTGCAGAACAAAACAGCAGGAACTAAACAAAGTTATGCCAACTGTGCACTAGTTTAAAGTTTCGAGCTTGTAGACCAAGGCTAATATGCATACACAATGGGTTAACTATTGGCTGAGGCTATTAACCAAGGGCTGTTCACATAATGCATATTTTGTGCGTGCAAGTTCGTTATTTCTTTTCTTGTGTGCATATTGTGCATATAATGACGTGCATGCAGGGTTAGGGCGTGCCTAGTTGGAAGAATACCGCGAGCTCACCGCAAGTTACGTGAGAAAAACTGCATTTGACTACATCTGTTCTCTTTAAAAGGGAAATACTTAGCTAATATGTAGCTTAGATTTACATTAGAAAAATATGTTTTTCATTATTCTTACTTTTATTTATTTATTCATTCATTGTTCTGTCATTTATTTTCAGTGTAAAATTATTACCTGTTGAAACGCTAAAAACTTTTTTCACTTATTTTTAAGTGCAAAGAGAAATGGACTATTGCTTGTTTATTGTTATTATTATTATTATTATTATTATTATTATTATTATTATTATTATTATTATTATTATTATTATTATTTTGTGCTGTATAATAATTATTATTATTATTATTACTATTATTATTGTTGTATTATAATTGTATCATCATTGTAGTATATTTGGTAACGGAGCGGCAATAAACAACACTTTAAAATATAAGTAGTTGTCATGTAGTTTTCTAAACTAGTAGTGTTTTGAAATTAATGAACGCATAACCATGAAACCGTGATTATTCCTCAGACTATAATCATACAACCAAAATCTATAATCGACTATAATGTGCATGAATGACACAGAATGAGCAACATTAGGTTTCTGAATGATCTCGACAGCTAAATTTAACCTCTAAATTTCTGCATAAACCATCAGCCTTGCTTACAGTGTTTCCAGTCACACTCATTCTCATACACCGTCACCAGTTAGATTAAAATAAATACCAGACGCAAAAATGTAAATTAAATAATAAAAAAATAGAATAAAAAATAATAATAAAAAAATTCAAAAATTAAAGTCACATAAGTTCTGGAACAGGGTCCGAAAGAATCAGTGTCAAATTAAGGTAAAGTTTCCACAGGTTTCACAAAGTCAAATTTAAGACATTTTTAAAACCATTGTGAATGAAATTTCAGACTTATGCAGGGCTAAATGCTAAGGATTTTTTTCTTATGGCCCAGTTGGTCCAGTGGATAAATTTTTTTACTTGCCCTAAAAAAAAAAAATCTAACTTATTTCTTAACCAACTATTTTAAAAACTGCATCAAAACAAGCAAACCGTATTTGTACATACTTTTTCAAAATAGATTCATAATTAATAATAAAAGTTATGAATTGAGCAATTATAATATTAGTTATAAATAAAGTTGTTAAAAAGTTTTAATGATATGGTAATTGATGGGTGTTGGCCCGATTGTGTAGCTTTACATGGACGTAAGAAAATCAAGACCTGTTTAAAATGACCTACAAAAAATATTTCAGAGCATTCAAGACCCTTTAAGCACTGACCTCAACCAGTGCCATGAGCTTGGTCAGGAAAATTTGTGTGTATAAAATATGCAATCTTGTTCTGTGCTGCTATAGTGTTTCAGAAGTGACACACATTACAATGAAAAAAAAAACGACCTCAATTACAGACTGGTCACCTGAGTGGAAATCCAGCCCGTTGCTAAGTGCAAAACAACACAGTTTGATCTCAACAATATACTATCACAACCACTTTTTTGCATGTTCCCACACAGACATCTGCATTCAATGTTTCCAAAGCACACCGAACCACAAGCAGTGTCTCCAGCAGCCCACCGGTGGCTCTAGAGAGCCCTAGAAATCAAAACACTCCAGAGAATCTTCCATTTATAGACCTTCAACAGGATCACATGCAGCATTCAGGTTATAGCAGACCAAGCTAATGGCCGACGACTCACTCAAGTTCCTGCGGTAATGAAACGCACACATGCAGCCAGTCAATTAACACAACCTTTTATTTCCACTGCCACATATCAGAGAGACTGTAGCAGCTAGATTCGCCCACAGAGTCAGAAAAGTCATGTAGACTCAGTTCCAGACGTGACTCATGCTCGTCTGTCACCAGTGTTACTACTGCAACTGCGGGAGACTGAAATATGATTA
Source organism: Danio aesculapii (assembly GCF_903798145.1). Classification (NCBI taxonomy): domain Eukaryota; kingdom Metazoa; phylum Chordata; class Actinopteri; order Cypriniformes; family Danionidae; genus Danio; species Danio aesculapii. The sequence goes on along the minus strand of NC_079441.1, from coordinate 28,316,045 downwards.
CACTGCTAAACCCAGCACTTCACAAAGTTTCAAGTTTACTTAAAAACTCCTCAAAGAGACCAAGGTAGTTAAAAGTTTCTTGACACGTCACAAAATCCGTTTATTTAGACTTTTTTTATATGTTTATATTTTAGTTAAATTTTCATTCATTTTGCTTGGCTCATGTTCATTTAATTTGATTATTTTTGTCAATTATAATAATTAATGATTTTAGAAATTAAACTTGAGTCTAATTTGAATTTTTCAATCTAATATTTAAATTAATTCTTGGGTAACACTTTACAATAAGGTTCATTAGTTAATGCAGTTACTAACATGAAGTAATCATGAACAACACTTGCACAGCATTTATTAATCATAATTGTACATTTACTTATGCTTTATTAACATCCAAGTCCATGCTTGTTAACATTAGTTAATGCACCGTGAGTTAACATGAACTAACAATGAACGACTGTATTTTCATTAACTAACGTTAACTAACATGAACAAATACTGTAGTAAATGTATTGTTCATTGATGATAGTAAATGCATTAATTAACATTAACTAATGAACCTTATTGTAAAGTGTGACCAATTCATCTTTGCTTAATTTGAATCACCAAAGGCCATACAGTTTCGCATTTTATTCAGCAATAACACTGCTACACAATAATACAAGCTTTTAGTTTCAAGCTTTCAAATGTTCTTTTTGATTTAAATTGTATTAAATTGTAAAATGACACAGAGCTTTAGCTTGAAAATAAACTGTGATTACAGTTTATGTTAATCATAATTGTTGACATTAAAGTGTAGCACAGCACTAAGTGAATGAAAACATTCAGCTTTAAATCTAAGTGCACAGTGTTCAAACTATTAAATGTTTAATAAAATAGAAGTCGAATAAATGAATTGTATTGGGTTTGGATCTTTTGCTTGAACACGTCGATATCGATACGGTACATCACCAAATATGAAGTGCTGAATCCGGTAACACGTGATCGTGCCTTTCCATTGAAATTTGAAATGTATTTATTAAACAGAGACAATGCTCATTAATCAACAATAAAACTGTAAATAAGCCAGAGTTATCCACAGGGTTAATTTTCATCTGTTGCCTCTTCAGATACTAGCGGAATGAAGGGGGATCACAAGATTGATCATGACACGAAGATGACGATTACTGACAGATAGAGACTCTGCTTTGGGGAATAAACGGCTAAGGTTCATTTTCACAACAATACCACAGTTCAACTTTTTTCAATTCACCTTTTTTTGTATAGCGCTTATACAATGTAGATTGTGTCAAAGCAGCTTCACATAAAGGTCACAGTAAATAGGAACAGTGTAGTTCAGTTTGTAGTGTTTAAGTTCAGTTCAGTTCAGCTCAGTTCAGTGTGGTTTAAAAATCTCTACTGATTGTCCAAACACTGAAGAGCAAATCCATCGATGCGTAGCTCTACCTATCCCAAAACATGCAAGCCAGTGGCGACAGCTGAGAGGGAAAAAAACTTCACTAATTGGCGAAAGTGAAGAAAAAAAAACCTTGAGAGAGACCAGACTAAGTTGGGCACGACCATTTTAATTTCTCCGCTGGCCAAACGTCTTGTGCAGAGCTGCAGTCTCAGCGGTGGAGGCTGGAAGCTGGCCTCAGCGAAGACTCGTCTGTCTACAGTACGTCTGTCTACTGTACAGTACAGTACAGACGTTACAGTACAGTTCCTGTCATATTTTTGATAATTTATACAATAACCTACAATGCAACGCAGGATTCATCAGCCTTTTGTTATAAAAGGAGAGCAGCAGAGACTATGTTTGGGACTTTGTCAGACAACGCAACACATGCTTTTTCCATTATCAATTTAAATGCATTTCTGAACTCACGATCCTCTGCCGTTTGCCTTTGCTATGGCTACCATCAGCTGTTCCTACACACGTGTGGTCAATTTTCAAAACAGTTCAAGTATTAAGTGTGGATTAATACTGAATGGATGTCGTTTCTCTCAATCTCACGTTAAACCCAGTCGACCAATCACAATAGAATGGTACATCGGACCAATCAGCGCATATTAGCCTCATGCAAAGAAGCGGTTTGGGAACAGACGAATCGCTGAACAAATCATATGGGAGTCGTTGGGATAATATATTTTAAGACAAAGAAAGTGTTTTTTGTCCTGGCATGCATATCAGCCTGTTGTTGGAGACACGCAAGACCAAAATATGACCTTTTATAATGCAAAATAGGGGCTCTTTAATAACAGTCGCTTTAATAAGACTAATGCGAAATAATGTCCTTTATAAGATTAACCCTTTGGGTTTGGTGGTGATGAAGGATCGGCTACTGATGGGACAATTATGGATACACAAAACAAAATAAGCTGGTAAAAATTTTATAGCAAATGACAGACACAATTTTTATTACCATGATTCAATACCTCTGAAAATTATGAAGAGTGGTGGTCTTACCGTAAATTTAAGGTGTATGCAACTCTGAAGCACTGCAGATCTTTACAGCTATGGAGACAGAAAGAAAGATAGATTGACAAACAGACAACCAAATAAATACATAGCACTTAATTAAAATGCTAATGAGAAATATTAGTCTAATAAAAGAAAACCAACACTGTAAATAATGCTGTGTTTCACACAATTTCTTCATGTTGCCTCAACACAAATTGATTAGGTTTACTTATTTGTTTTTACAAATTTAAGTGGATTAAACATAAAACAACTGTCCCCCCCCCAAAAAAAAAACTGAAGAATTGTGTTGACTCAGCTCATTTTATCTAAGTAGTTTGAACAATCATCAAAATTAACCGCTGTGAATGAATACTGAACTTCACAATCCACAAAATACAGCTAATAAAGTTCTTTTTGAAAGCACAGCTGTCAAAAGGAAAGTCTACACAATCAATTTAGCGATGACCGATCATTCAGCCCAAACATTATTCCCATTAGCCATGTTAGGTTAAAAATGTAACAGATGGGCAAGTTTGAAAAGGAAAAGGCAGCTAATTTAAGATGGAAATACCAGTCACGGTGTGTAAGAGTGAGTGTGTGTGTGTGTGTGTGTGTGTGTGTAATATAGCCTCATGAGGAATGAATTAAAGCCGCAGTAATTAACCCAGGTCTATCTACTAATGATCTCATGATTGCAGAGCTGAATCAAAGCCAGAGGCCTCTAAACACTCTTAAAAGTCAAGAGCTCACACTGAAATCCTAAATTACCTAACGAGCTTATTAAATAAAAGGTGAAATTAAAGCAAATCAAGTTGAAGCTTACATCAGAGTTTTAACATATAAAGTCCTTTAAAAAGAATCCATTAAAAAATAGTTGTAGAGGGGGAAAAAAGGAGAAAAATCAGAAAGCAAGAACCACCAATCAATTAAATCTGAATACAAAAGAATATGATATTACTGCATGACTGATTCCCCTTTCAATATTGTCTATTACTCACCAACCACCATATACAAACACTTCACCATGACACTGGTGCCCAGAGAGCAGATACAGAGCTGCTGCTGTATTGAGTTGCATTGTGTGTGTGTGTGTGTGTGTGTGTGTGTGTGTGTGTGTGTGTGTGTGTGGTAAGTGACCTCACTGAGTGGTAGGAACATCTGCTCAACAGCTGCTGCCATTCAACCACTACAGGGGTCAACAAGAGTCCAGTCCAGACCATTGACTCACGCTAACTTTACACTCAAACGTCATGTTTACACAATGCTGGCTTCCTCAAATCAAATGATGTCTACTTCATTACTAAATAGTGGACAAAAATGATACTATAAAACAAATAGTAGGCAGCATGAAACTGAATGAGCTACTGCTTTCACCATGTTCATCTGATGGAGAAGTTTCATGAATGCCAGAAAGGAGACTGAATTCATTCACATGCAGGACTGCACAATTAGACGAAAAAGGTCACGATTCTACCCTAAACATGATCTCAATTCAGCTTTTCTACCTTTCAGCCAATTATATTTTCAAGGTCAGGAAAAAAGTGTAAAGGCTGTCGCACAAGTCTTTACAGTTTGTATCTGTTGCTCAGCAGCATGGACACCTTCAAATGGTGTTGGCATAAGACATAATTCACCCAAAATGTCATTTCTGTCTTAATGTAAAGACATTTTGCAGTTGCGAAATCACACAGTTTGTTTACTATCCAGAGGACATGTGCGTGCCCACCAATGTAGTATACTTTAGTGTACAGAACCTGCATAGGTTATGTGGTAAATAACGTTCAGATTGTTGCACAGAGGGATCGTTTGGGAGCCGCAGAGAAAGTATGATTTGCATGTATTTTTTATTTTTTCTCAAAGTGACGGCAGCCATGACATTAGCGCACTCGGCAGTGAAACTGAAACAGAAAGCATGCACATCATATAAATAATTATATTAATTATTTAATTATCATTTTAAAACTATGATTACGACAAGCATTTGATATGTTTTTTCTTTCATAGCAAACAGTGTTGAATAATGTTGAGAATATGAACATGAGAATAAATGTTTACTGGGTCAGTATAACTACTCTAGCCTATATAATGTTAAATATAGTGCAAGAGATGAATCTGATGATGACAAATGTCTCATTTTACCAATAAAATGGTCTGATAATGTTGTCAATGACGTACATTAAACGACGTACATTAAATCTCAAATGTAATAATTCAACTTTAGATTTAGGAGTAGTTGTATATTGATGTCATCACTTTACTGTGAATAAACAAAATAACATAAAGTCTGTCAAGTCCACCATTCCAAGTCTATACAAAGAGTAGACCTACACATAGGCCTAATATTGTTATTGTTGTTTAACCAAATGTTTGAGAAATAACAATAGTAATACCCTACTTATATTAACCTTTATTTTACATCTACTGAACTGTGTGATAATCGTGATCTTGATTTTAAGCAAAAAAATAAAATAAAATTGTGATTCTCATTTTAGCCACAATCGTGCAGCCCTATTCACATGTGTACTACACAGAACAAAATTCTCAACTTGAGATACAGCCAAGTGTGCCTCACTTTTACTGAAAAATTTGAGCTAAAAATTTTTCGCGGGCGAAAAGTTGGTAGTGCTGTAACCTTACAGCAAGAAGCTGGTTCGAGCCTCGGCTGGGTCAGTTGGCGTTTCTGTGTGGAGTTTGCATGTTCTCCCACAGTCTAAAGACAGGCGGTACAGGTGAATTGGGTAGGCTAAATTGTCTGTAGTGTATGAGTATGTGTGTGTGTGTGTGTGTGTGTTGTGCATGAGATGGGTTGAAGCTGGAAGGGCATCCGCTGTGTAAAACATGTGCTGGATAAGTTGGCGGTTCATTCCGCTGTGGCGACCCCGGATTAACAAAGGGACTAAGCTGAAAAGAAAATGAATGAATGAATTTAGATGGCTGCCTATTGGCTGAATGCAGTGCAGTTGAAGTCATAAATCCCACAAAATGTTTAAATTATAATTTTTTTTGAATGACACTATGAATATTTTTTTTGTTATTTGTTTTTGTCATACTAATGTGTGTTCAGGTGATCACATTTTCAATATGTTTGCCTTTACTTATGATGTAATAATAAAGGGGTGTGGTCTCATGACCAGATGAGCGTTTGGGCAAGATTTTGATATCACACCCCACAGTTATAATCACTAGTGCTCAGTGTTAGGTTGATGACAGCAGCATGATAACATCTGTCAGATGACAGCGGTCTGGCTGTGGTGAAAAGAAAGTGAAGACACTTTATTCATCTTTTTTTTTTTCTTTTTTCTAGGCTTACAGTCTTGAGTTTTGAGTCTAGGCTTACAGTGGAGTTTAGATTCAACCCTGATTAAACTCACTTGCCTGTAATATGCTTGAATACACCTTTTCCATGCTATACAACAGGGTAAAATCTGTATTTGAGTAGAGTATCTGAATTCATAGTATTCAATAGGCAAGAAAAAAAACAAACAAACATGGATGACCTACTACCTTTGGTGAGCTTCTAAGTGTCCGTCTAATGTTCTTACGAATGGGAGTGAAGCTGAAGGTCACATAACAGTGACACTATGGCATACTATATGCCTGAATTTAATTCCAACATTCTTACTATTGTTCATGAGTCCTCCAGCATGAAATACATTTTACATTTTCACAAATGCAGAATAATACCATTTTTACTACAAATATCATGATTAAATTATGCTAGTGTAGCAGAATTGTAGATGATTTGTCGTTACCATGGTTTTACTACAATAAACACAACACTCGTTTTTATCTGTAGTAAAACCATGGTTAATTTTGAGAAGTTTGAAGCAAGTTCTTCTGTAAAAGCAGACATATGCTGAAGTATGTGGTTTCAGATGCTAATGCAATATGCTAACTAAATTATTGTGAATATTTCTCGAAAACAGAGAGGGTTTTAAACAACAAACACGAGTGACATAATTCAATTTCATTTTTATGGGTGAATTGTTCCTTTAAATCTCTGAAGACAATAAGCTCTTCATTGTTTACGCAAAGATGGAAATCTAAAAGCTTCCAAATTAAAATTTTAAACCACAAAATATTGATCATAAATCACCACAGAACATATTTCTAAGCATGATACTCATTTTATAAAATCATAATTACAAATATTCAGACAATGAACAGAGGCTGGAGGAGGGATGGATAAAGTGAATACGAGTGAGTGATGCTGGTAAAGGCCTGTGCGGTGAACATTAGACATGGCCATCACTGGCATGACTTGAATGTGTAGGCGGTGAAGTTCACATGACCAATGCTGGCAATACATCAGACGCCTTGCCAATGACTCACCATTACTGAAAGACAGAAAGAACAACCTCCTGCACATGCAGCATGTCCGTGCAGGACAACGCATTAACTCAACATTCAGTTCAGACCACATGAAAGCAGAGACTATTTACACATTATGGACTAGATGATACAGACATTTGTCATCACAGCAGAAAATCAGATCGTCCTTGATCTTAAAGGGCTCTATTTTGACGATCCATGCGCAAAGTGCAAAGCGCAGGGCACAAACGCATTAAGGGCGTGTCAGAATCCACTTTTGCTATTTTAAGGACGGAAATATCCGCTTTGCGTCATGGCGCATGGTCTTACAGGGTTGAGCTTATTTTCTTAATGAGTTATAGGTGTGTTTTGAGAATAAACCAATCAGTCTCATCTCCCATTGTCTTTAAGAGTCAGTTGCGTCGCGCCATGGCGCATTTGCTATTTACATGGCGGACTTTGTAAGTGGAAAAACTGAATCCCTCACTAGCGAGAAAACAGTTAAACAGAGCATCTACAGCGTGAGAATGAGAGATGAGCCACCTCATTATTTACTTTCGCTTTCACGCTCGTGGATAAGGAAACTGTGTTGTACGCACAGACATCCATTAGCCTATAAATAATTAATTTTGTTTGTTTAGCGCAAAGATTTATTTCAAAACTATTTCTAAATTCAGTTCTAATTTCCAGCAAACGAATAAATGAACAATAATAACGAAGTGTGGTCAAACAACTGAGTTACATCCAAATACACATGCTATGCTTCATATGGTGTAAAACCTGAGAGGTGGGCAAATCTAAGCTTGTTTTTAATAAAACAAATATAAATATGCATATAATAAATAATACTGCTAATAATAATAACATTATACAAAAGCAAATTGTTATGAATAAACTGAAAAAGCCCCCCGATATTAAGCATGAAAGTATGGTTTTTATATTTATGTAGGCTAGAAAATAATGTTATGTAATATTTTAATCCTTTATATTTATATCCTATATATATATCCTTATTATATCCTTAATATTTTAATTGTTTTTCATATGTAAAGACATTTGCGTATTGCTGTACACCCTGTGTGTATTAAGCAAGGCGCATAACTAACGCGCTCTACACTGGACTATAGACTGGCTTTGATCTTGTCTATTGAACAGTGTATTTAAGTTCCTCAAAATAGCAATGCGCCTCAACACGCCTCCTTTTTTTGACCAGAACGCCTATGGGCGCACATATGAGCGCAAATACATTTGCTATTTAAACAGCGTGGCGCAAAACGTCAAAAGGACCTTCCACCGCATTGCGCCAGGTGTATGATAGAGCCCAAAGTGTTTGTTCACCCAAAAAGGAAACTCCCCCTCATGTCGTTTCTAACACCCGAGACCTTTGTTTATTTTTTGACACAAATTTAAATATTTACATTAAATCTGAGAGCTTCCTCATCTCCATAGACAGCATCAATCCCAATAAAGTCTAGAAAACATCCTCAAAATAGAACATATGTCTTGATACACTATGAGAAAACTTTTGTGTGCACACAAAACAAAAACAATGACTTTTTTCAAAAGGTTTCTTCTCCTTAGTGTCAGTATAGGGTGCATGTTGATGTGTCAACTCTGACCGTCTGATATATTACCTGAGATATGTCTGTGCTTTGAGGAAGAAGCATCTGGGGTTGTAAGCACATCAGTGCACACAGTGCTTCTGAACATGCTCAATATACTGACTAGTGGTGTTACGGATCACAAATCTCACGGTTCGGATCACATAATGTTTTTTTAGTCATGGATCAGACCATTTTTTGGATCAGCCATAAAGGGGAGGAGACAAATGTAATTTATTTTCTATTTATTACAAAAACAGTGCTACGAGAAACTTTTGGTTTTAACAAGCAGAACTTAGAACCTGTAATTTTTATTAAAAATAAAATGAAGAAAAAATCGGCTGAATAAAAATGACCTGTAAAATATTCAGTACTTTGAAAAATTCACTGCTACTACTACTATTGCTGATAACGCTAAATGTAGAAATTAAACATAATTTGCACAACCCATATTTATTTTTAGTCTCATTTTCAAAAAATTATTCAGTCATTCACACATAAACTAAATGTTTCACTGCTAGATGTGTCATTTTTGAAGAATTATTCAGTGGCATATTTTTGATGGCTGTTGGATGGCTGAAAACTGTTATCCCAGAGCTTCTGTGTTATTTGACTGTTTATAACTTCATAGCTAACTCAAAAGATAAAGATTCAATCTCTTTCTTGATTTTTGCGTTCAGATTTGAATGCAGTGATTCGAAGGATTAATACACATGCAAATCACCATCCCTTATAATTTAAGTTGCGTGAGTGTTGAGATCCCGATCTTTTAATGATTAATCGTGCTGCTTACCCTGAATGCATGGTAAACAAGTAGTGACAGAAGACACCTTTAATAACCTAAAAATTCCTCAACATCCCAAATAACCTACCACGATTTCTTCCGTCATCTTTATATTTTACAGGAAAGCCTAATGCTTTCATACATGTGATTTGAATGACGTGAGAGGGGATCTCTCTGTGAGCGTAACAAATTTAGGATTAATCTACCAGTAAAAATATATATATACATATATTAATCTGTGTGTTCCGAACCGTGGTTTGTGATCTGTACGAAATATGATCAACTATGATCCGTCAACAGCGCTAATACTGACACAGAGGGGAACAAGCTGTTGAATAAAGTCATTATTGTACTTCGTGCACGAAAGGATTCTCATAGCTTGATAATATTACAATTGAACCACTGAATGCCTATGGTCTGTTTTGAGAATGTTTTTGGTATATTTCTAGATTTTGAATGAGTCAGGAACCCTGCTGTGGATGGAGGATGATGGAGAACTTAGATTTCACCTAAAATGTTTTAATTTGTTTTTACAAGATGAACAAAGGTTTCAGGAAATTTGAATAACATGAAGATGAGCAATTAGTAACAAAATTACTAACAAAATAACCTAACGTTAACTAACGTAATAAGTTATTAAGGTACACTGAATTTTTATCTAGGTTAGGTGAACAAGCTTTATTTGAAAATACAAATCTCTGCATCAGACGAAGACATTGTTCCTCTAATAAAACATGGATATAACAGCTATATACACATGAATTGTGTTTATGATGTCCTTATGAACTTTTAAAGAGTCAAAGTTTTGGCATAATGGACTTAACTGAAGGGAAAGAAATCTCTGTGGTTTTATTAAAAGTATCGAGATTTCAATGAACAATGAAAGTCTTGTGGGTTTAAAAACAACATGACAGAATTTTATTTGGGTGAACAAAGTTTAAAATTACATTTAATAAAAGTGAGCTGCAAAATCAGCTCATTCTGAAACCTTGGATTTCAGACAGAAAATGTAAAATCTGTGTCATCACAGACCTGTTGGATGTTAGTGGTTAGCCAGCCTGGCTCTTGAAAGACAAGCAACGTTTCTGCTGGATCAGCAGAACTCCATAAGCTTCCAGGCTAACTTAACTCACAGCAGTAATGCAGAGTCTAGTCTGGTCACAGGGGTCTGAGGGTGGTTTTAAAAATAAGAGGGTATCTGAACTCACAATTCTGAAATAATTATCTTTCCAAAACTGGTAAGACAAATAGAGAAATTCCAGCGAACAGTTGTGATTGATAAGACTGACATGGTTATGCAAAGTTTGGACAGCATCAAGGTGTTAATTATTTAACTAAAAAAATCAGAGTTTATAGAGTTTGAAGAGATCAACATAAAAATGGTGCACTACAATGGTCTTTACACTACAAATGTTTTTACAACAACTGATGGTTCCACTGAGAATCTTTAACACCATAAAATAATTTCACAAAAGGTTCTTTTACTAGATTATTCAAATACGTTTCACCCAAAGAAATAAACGTTATTGTTTTAAGAACTGTGCAGTCAAATGATCTTTTGGAAACCCAAGTTAGTTTTTCTACGACGTCACTTTATTTGGTGCTCAAAAACTTATTTTAATTAATGTTAAAACATGTATACATGATTGTATATTTATTGATTCTTTGAGGAAAAAAAATCTATGCATCCTTTCAAAATCTAAGCAGACTATTATTATATCATAGCTTCAAAGCAAACCTGATTACTCCAGAAATGGTGCAAAAATGCCTCAATATATCTTGCAAACTGAAATAGGGAAAGAAAATTGACTTCAGTCGAGCCCAAAAGCATCACAAGCAGCCAATCAGCAGCTTCCTGCTAGTCATTAGCTCATTTAATGACTGTATTTTCACTGACAATCCAGCTCGTTTAACAAGACCAGGGCAACACTTTACACGCTGTACACTTTCATAAAGCCGCTTTTCCTGTGAAAAACGAGCAGCGCTACTGTGCTAGATGGCTTAATATGAACTGTCATTGAGATTCTAGGGATTAGCAACTAAAACCACTGCCAGCTAATGAGGCTATTACTTATAATGCATGTACCAAAAAAAAAAACCCAGTAGACCCACCAGTGTTCCATTCTAAAATAGACTATGAGTACAGCCACTAGAGCATCATCTGCATGCATACTTAAGCACTGCCAGTAAGAACCGCAGTCATAATGATGCCCACATCTAAGGTAAGGATCACATGATTTTTTGAACCACAACTATGACCTCAGAGCACACAGCTGTAACAGATCACACAGATCTGGTTATGGACGTTACGTCCTGTGCTACGAGATGCACCTCAAAAGATTACACAACATAGCCATCCAGTAAACATGCCAGTCAGGAGTTACGGGCACAGATAATCTGTCCTAGTCTGCTGGATCCATTTAGTTCAGCATTAGGGAACTCCAAGAGCATGTCACATAATTAAAAGGCTATTTTCAAGTATTTGATTAACGCAGCGCTGTCCACATGTAATCCAATCCAACAGATCTCATGATGGTTCCGCTCAAAAAAATAAATAAATAAAATAAAAATTGACAAGCGGTTAGGTAAACGTCATTGAGTAGGACACCCAGGCTTGGCTTTCCTGTTTAAGTGAGTGACTACTCTAGATCTTGGCTGAAATCCCACTGGTGTTGTTTTCACTCATCAACCCAAAATAAATAACCATATACAGAGCGTGTAGAAGGTAACATCTGGCTCTGAAGCTCTTGTAGTCTTCAACATGATCTTGTTCTAATGGGATGTGAGGATTTGTGTAAACAAAGTGTATTTTTAGGATCCTGCGTTTGAGCAGAACTGCAGAAATGTCACATCTTCCACTTATTTTTTCCTTGCAATTTTCCACTTGTCCTTAAAATCACTCAAACAGCTTATCAGTTGACCATTTGCACAAAACATTGTAAAAGCGCTTTACAAATAAAGGTGAATTGAACTGAAAAACTAAGAATAACTTTCAACATATTTCAAGGGGTTGCATGAAAGAATTTTCATGCATTAATCACTTTTTTTTAATTACCAATGAATGAGGAGCTTAATACGACAGAGAAAAAAATGAGACCTGTTGCACAAAAACGAGTTGAACAAACTCCAGGTTGCAAAGTAAGTTTCAGGTTGACAGGTTTAGTGGTTTCAGAAAACTTGATATAAACTCCATTAACTTGGGGATTAACTCAAAGTTTGTGATTAACTCTGGACCACATATACAGCTGAAAGTGTGATACGTGCAGCAAACAACCAATCACACAACACATAAGAGAGTCCATTTGATTCATTTCTCATGAGAGTCAGCAGAATTCATATATCAGTTATCATTCAAATATCGTTATCAAAAATATATTAGATTAAACATTAAAAAAGCAGAGGGATGGGCAACATTGCAAAAAAAAAAAATCATCACAATGTCATGTTTCATATCATTCGGTATCAATAATTATTGAATATTTTTTACTATACATTTAAGAATATTACGAATTTTTGGCTATTTAACCACTTTAATTTACAAACAATATCTATTAAAATAATTTTAATAGTCAAAAAACAAAATTTAAACTAAATTTCTCATCTCTTTATAATAAAATAAACAGTGTTAAAAAGACGTGATAAACTTGATAAATAAAATGTTGCAAAGTGTGTGCAATGGTAGATCAACATCTGTAAGGTGTGAAAAATAATGATATAGTAAACCTCAAACTCTGTCAACAAAACAAATGAAATGATAATCGAATCTGAGCTTTCAAGTAAAGGAACTAACCATCATTATTCAAATACATACTGCAACATTACATATTGTGAAGTTGAATGACTATATTATCCCCTATGCTAAAAACTGCAGAGTTAGTGGCTGGCATGCACAAAAAAAAAAAGCCACTTTGGCAACATCCTTTTTTATTTACAATCTCATCAATGCTGCTATATGGCACTCATTATCAAATGTATTCTTTTTCTGACCTGAAGTGACAAGCGCATTTCACCATTTTCTATATGCTTTGTGCTCGCGCTCCCCTGGCTTCTCTCGTAACTAGGCGACTATTTTCTCAGAGGATGACAAAGGGACAAACTATTGCTGCAGCTCTGATGCAAGTTTATGGTGAAAAGTAAAAAGTGTTGTAGTGTTTGGGTGCGCTGTGTTTGTCCCAGGTAATTAGTCTGCCGTTATTTCTGAAATATGTATATTCCATACAAACTGTGAAGCAGATTGGTTAGTTCTACTTGGACAAATCACAATGCATTTGCGGAATTCTGAAAAGTTGCAATGTTTTTAAACTAGGAGCACCTGGAAAACGCCACCCTAAGCTTATTGGCATTCCTTTCAAGGCACATGCTCAGCAGCCACATTATAATAAAACTATAGCCTTCATACTAAAACTTCATACTGATTTTCAGGCTTTTTTTTTTTATCAATATTGATAATAGTGTTCGGTCAATAAATAATGATACTGATTTTATCACTTAGCCCTAGGCAGAATTAAGCCAGCAACCATTTAAGGCAGCAACAAAGCAGATATTATTATACAAATCAATCAACTTTTTTAACCAATATAAGTTCACAAACAGCTCAAAAGATGTACAGTTAATATGCTCATAAATGTAAATCCTTGACCCAAAAATGCTTTTAGTGTAAAAACTTTGATTTGGAGCAAAAAAAGACACTCCGGGAGCGGCTTTTTTCCATTATGTATACATCACTTTACTTACAGCTGATTGGTCAAGTTTTGGTCAAGTCTAACCCAGAAAAAAAAAACCTCAACTCAGAAGACTAGAGCAGGTAGAACTCCAAGTCTGGAGCAGGTTAGCAGTGTAGTGCAAGTTGCCACAGTGACAGAACCAAATCAAAGCCAACCCATATTCTTGAGCACAAAAATTCAGGGTTTGCTCAAACTAAATTCAAACTTACTAGAGTAAAAACCCAAACCAGCTTTGTGCAACAGGTTTCTAGTTGTCTATAAAGGCCTGCAGACTGATTGTTGTGTGGAAAACCTTGAGACATATTTGCCAGGATAAACAAACCTCTCGATGAGACATGATACAAACATGATATACTGTACATATGTGTGCCTGAGTATGAACAATCTGAAGCAGTTGGTTGCATTTCACTTTAACAGCCACTGATATCACTAGAACAATGTTTTCTACATATTTACTAGGGATGCACCGATCCTGCATATTTTTGCTGGATCGGGTATTAGCCAGCTGGTACTGATCCAAATCCGATCTTACGCGTGTGCTATTTTCTGTGTAATTTATAAGCCAACAAAAGCCATGAAGGTAGCCTATTATAAGGCACGAGAAAGTTGTCATGTAGGTCTACTACATCCTAAATGTTTGAAGCCATTTTAAATGTGAAGTACATATGAATATTCAAGTCGTTAATTTTTTGTTCAGCGCTTCCCGCCGCTGCGATGGTCAATCATTCTCCATTCATTCACAATTCAAACTGCGTGTCGCGTTCATGACAACACGAAAAACTGTCTCCAAATAGTTCCTGTTAATACAAGTAATCGTGAAGAAATGCATTTAGTTTTGCATTAAATGGGTCCATTTGGACCTGCAACATCGAAATTATTACTGTTTTAAAATGCTGTTCGCATTTACAACACTGGAGTAGAGAGGGTTATTACCTGCTCTTCAGACACAAAGTAGGCCTACCTGAAACTTCAAATGAGAAAAGGCTCAATAATACAGTGGACAGATCCTCAACGCACTGATTTCTCCCCTTTGTGCTTCTGTTTTGGAAGTGTCCGTATACCGGAGGGCTAAGTTTCTGTTCTTTCATCCTTCTGACTGAGTTTAGGCTATTCTACTGAGGGGAATACTTTAAGTGGTGCGAATAGTTTGTAAAGCCTGGCTTATTGTGGTCAAAGTAGTTGATTAATTTAATAAAGTGAAACTGACGGCCCGGTGCATATGAATTGTCATTAACAGAAAATTATTTAGCCTAATGTAGGCTACTCTGAAACTGTGAATATTTCACTGTAATTTTATATATTAATATTTTATTTAACAGACCTGTTTGTCAGTTTGTGCGCTGAAGCATATAGGCCTATAACCGGAGCTTGTTTTGAACTTCACCTCAAATATTCTTGTTTATTTTGAAGATAACTGAGCAACAAAATAACATTAAAATAACCAACAAAATATACCAAACAAAATTTGTTTCATATTTCATATTGAATAATTGTTTTCAGTTTCTCCATCTCACTCGCGTCGAGTTTATGCGAGAGAATGTTTATTAAGTAAAACTGGCCTTAGACGCTTTAGTTCAGTCGGAAAAATCTTAATATTAAAAAGGAAACACAAGCTGGACCACAACAGATCATATCAATGTCATAATGAATGGTCAAATAATGTAGCCCATAGTTTATAGTAAGCATCATGTTTAGATTGTGCCATTTGTCATATACAGTAGGCCTTTAGGTGTGTTATTTTTACTAAAGAAGATGTTATTTGAGTTTATCACCAGAACTATAGAAACTGTATCATGTTAATAAAAAAAATATTTAAAAAAATTATTAAAAAAAAAACAGCACAGTATTGGAATCGGATCTGTATCGGTCGAATACTCAGAATTTTGGTATCGATATCAGATCGGTTCCAAAAAAATGGTATCGTGCATCCCTAATATTTACAGCAGCTCTTTTGTGATTTATCAATCTCTGGCCTTTGATAAAGGTACAAATACAAACTTCATAGCTCAGGATAGATGCCCTGTCAACACTAAAGCCTGCTGAAGGTTAAACGGATGTCGACAAATATTAGCATCTCTACGTCAAGGCAGATTCCAACTTTAGAAAGACAGAGAGGGGCCAAGAAGGTAGTAAGCTGAGATTGAGAGCGATAGACAGACAGAGACAGATAAAATTGGACACAGACTAAAACACCACCCTACTCATCTTCACGGAGCAAAACACTACTCATATTTATTATGAGTGCTTTAAAAGTTATTTCTGAACTTTTTAGACAAGGCAATGCAGCAAGACTTGATTTTGCATTTATGGTACAATTTATGATACAAAAAAACACACACTGTTTCTTAATGACACTGTGAATCAAACACATAGAATATCTAAATCATCATATGCTTACAGTTAATTTTGATCAAATAACAGTTAATGTTACTGAATAGTCTTGAGATGAATCCATTTAAGGTTCACTCTATAGATCCATCTGTCAGTTTGCACCAGTAGGTTCCATTTAAAGAACTGTGTTGCCAAGCTATATATATAGTTATATAAATGTAACTTAACTTGCATGTTTATAATGCTTGAGATGAGCTGATGGTGGACCAAAATAACCCAGATGATTGGAGATTTTCAGTTACAGAGTTGTTTCACATGAGTATCTACATCTTTAGTGTTTTTAGTCCACTGAATTCACACTTTTTGAAACCAGAAAACAAAGTTACATCTTCAAGAGATAGCCTGATTTTAAAATTGATCCAATATAACATGCCTTTTTTTTCCGCAAAAATCATCAGAACTGTTTTGAAATCTATATTTTTTCACTTGTTTCACAGAGAAAACGATTACAGACATAAATTGTCTATTATTATATAAAAAATGTAAAATTTTAAAATGACTAGTTATTCAGATTTTTTAGATGTTAACTCAGTTTCTCGTTTCAAAATATTACTTTTCAACCGTTTTCAAGGTATACCGCAGTTTAGAAAAGTCAAAATTTTCTACTATACCGTTCCTAAGGTATGTGTACGATTTTTTTATTTACATTTTTTTGTTTTAGGACAACAGTATTTGCAGCAGAAAAGATATTCAAAGATGCTTTAAATTGTAAAGAAATGTGTGTTTTTGAAACGATTAAAGACAGCAGAAGTCAATGATTCACTTGAATTGTTTAGCCTGACACGTTTACAGCTCCAAAATAATTTAACTGTTTCTCAAAATAAAATATATTGTGTTCAAAGTGGAAAAAGATTTTATTTTTTACCCAGACATTTAAAAAGAATATATTTTAGAGCAGTAATCACTATACCAGCGAAACCGTGAAACCATGATATTTTTTTCCAAGGTTATCATACCGTCAGAATCTTAAACGATTAAATCTTTTTTTTCTTTTTTTAGTTGGCCAAAACTTTACTTTAACTTTGCAAGGATCCTCATTTTGGCTATATTTAGGTTTGTTGGTAAGCAAATTACCAAATAAAGTTACCGAAGTACCAAAACAATATATACTTAAATGTAAAATGTAACAATTATATTTTGCAGACCTAACATATATGGTCTTCCTAACTAAGGCCATCATTCATAAAGTTTTATGGGAATGGGCAGAGCTAAAGATCTTTTTCAGTGCACTACGCTCATTGCAGCTCTGATTGGTGGAATTTTCAGCTTAGCATCATAGCCAATGTAGTTCTTCCTGCACAATTACTGCTAATAATTTTTTTAAATAATTTTTTAATAACTTGAATTCATAAAAAACATTTACGTGATTGGATAAAAAACCATAGATCTCACAACAGTTCTGCCTTCAAAGTTTAGAGAAAAAAAAATGTTTTTACTTCTGAAACCCAACTATTACGCTCTAAACAAGGAATCTGGAAACGTCAGATCTATGCAGCCTACGCCACCCAGCCAGCTGTAGACAGGCCCAGAAAAGCCCCTCTTCATTCTCTGATTTCATGTAACCATTTTGAGCCCTGTGTCAGAGGTCAAAAAATACGCCGTATTCCCAAAAATACCCTGACAGAGAAAGCCCTCTAATCAGGACACATACAGTGTGTTACCTTCAGAACTACACACTCAACTGAGCACCTGAGTCATACCCTTTCCCAAATACACTGTCCTACACTCCATCAGAGCACTGTATTTATCTTTCAACACTTTACTTTGATCACTCATCTATGCTCGGGAGGAATGTGTTCACCTGAGAGAGGATCTCTTGAACTCTCGTAGTGGTTCAGAAGGGAATCCAACCTGGCCTTTCTGGCAACATACATACAGCGAGCACAAAAGACCATGACAAGCCAGTTAGCCATTCAGCTGAAGGGGAGGCAGCAAGCTGCTGTTATAACAGACTGACCTGGATCCTTTTTCAGCACAGAGAATGTGGGGGTAGAAAGAGCCTCAGGCCTCCAGAGTCAAACTCAAACTCCAGTACTTTAATAGGTGTCTTGTGTCTGCCTGCCAACACACTGCTTCCCAACACTGCTACCAAATACGTGAAATACTGTTAATGTGTTATGTTTCAACAACAAAAAGGGCAAGAATGTCTTCATGCCATTAAAATATTTTTAATATTTCACTTGTTTAATGAACAGGTTTGTTCTAAAGGGTCGAAGTGGGGGCTCGTCCGGGATATTTGTTTTCCAGTTAATGTCCAAAGCTAACTTTTATGATTCTTTGAGTTTAAACAGCATTTATACTGACTGAGGTAAAGTTGGTTTTATATTCACACATTTGTTCAGTGAAAACTTGTATATTATTGTTTACCACACTACTTTGAATATTCGGTCTGATATTGGATGCACGTATGATTCAAAACAAAATTAGCATTATTTAAAGACGTTGTACTTTGATAGTCATTGATGGATAATATGATTTCACTATTTAGATTTTGCAAAGAATACTTTTCTGAAATTATTTTAAGAAGTCTGAATGTGTGAATATAAAACCAACTTACCCCAATTTTATTTTGGAATAGAAATCTTTTGCAGCACTGCAAGTCTTTATTCTCAATTTCCATCACATAAATGAATCTCTGCAGAGTAAAACACATATGGAATACTAGTGTCGCTACCTAAAAAAGCCAAGAATTAAAAATAAATATCACATAAGACATACAAGAAAAAAATAAAAGAATGAAAGACAAGAAACAAGAGAGAAATTAATCCAAAAACCCATTAACTGGGTTAATGTGTTCATGTGCCGAACAATTCAATGCAAACATCAATTTTGTGTTCTTCAAAATATCAACAAAACTTCCATTTTTGGGTGAACTGTCACAAATAAAAATGATATCAAATATAAGCTACACTCATTTTTTTACTTTGCTGCTTGTTTAAACTTATTTAAAATGAGATAAGTAATTCTTAAGATGAGACAACCTAATTGTTTCATGTTCAATCCACTTAAATTTGTAAAAACTATTAAGTTAACTTAATCATTTTTGGGGACAACATGAAGGAATTGTGTGGAACCCAGAATTTTTTACAGCATATGCAAAATGTCAATTGTAATTGATTCCTATCACAGAGAATAGTGTTTTGTGAGGTATCAAAAAAATAAAATATAACAACTAGGCATTTTCTCTCAAGAAGAACATGGAGCAAGTGTGAAAACAAAAAAACAGAGTTGATATTGAGAAAATGATGAGTGTAGCTGTAGCATGTGGAGGTATAGTGTTTTATCAGTTGCTATTGGCAGTTGGGATCAGAACTCAATGGAGTTAAAGGATGTGACACCCGCATACCCAACGACAACCATGCTAATTATAACTGCTGCATTTGACGACGACTTACCGACAGACTGACACCACAACTTTCTGTGAATATGAGGTGTTCAAGAAATAGTTCATGATTTACTCATTATCATGATGTGTTAAACTTGTATGACCATTATATTACTGACTATAACAACACTGGTAATAAAAAGAAAAATGAAAAACTAAAAGACAACTAAAAGCTGACAAAATTTAGGGGTGTTTGTGGCTATTTGTTTATATGACAATGGTGTTGAAGTGTTTTTGAGAAAAAAAAACTAGGCCTGACATGCAGAATACAATATTTTAGTCATTTTCATGGGTACATAAACAGTAATTGTTGCTAGAACGGATACAGCTGCGAAGTATTTAAACTATTTATTAAGTTACGCATCAATTGTATTTTATTAGTGTTTACCCCTTACCTCAACCCTAAACCTAACCCTCACAGTAATGTTATTTGTTGTACAGTATCTCAAAAATTATGCTTTATTGACGCGAGTATCCTCAGCTGTACAACAAATAATACCGTGAGGGTTAGGTTTAAGGTTGAGGTAGGGGCTAGACGCAAATAAAATAAAATTAATGCGTAATTTAATAAGTAATATAAATACTTAGTGCTAACTTCCAATCGCAGATGTATCCCTTCTTACAACAACCACAAGAGAGATCCGAGCTGCTGGATTTTCGTTATGTTTATTTATAATTTTCTTCCAAATTCATGAAGTAAGTGTCTATCTGTGAAAAGAGAAAATATTCTAGTAACATAAACAGTGTGCTTCTTATATGGACAAAGAACATCGTCCAGTTATATTGAAAAATAATTATTATTGCGGTCTCCATAGGCTTCCACATGCATTTTACAAGCCTTAAATTGTATGTTTTGCTTGTCGTTAAGTGTACTTGAATGTCTGAAAACTAAAAAAAAGTTTTTTTGTTTGAAAGCATGGATAAATTGTGATTTATGACAAGTACTACGCACCTCTTTCTGTGCCTCACCACTCGCCATCAAATTTGAATTTTAGCAGTTGATGTGCGTGCTAAATGTTCTAATCACACCAGATCATACGCTTCAGAGACTAGCCAAGGCTAATCACACTGGTGAAAGAGTTAAAATGAGCTGAAACAACACAATTCTTGAGATGTTTTTGGGACAACGCAATTATTTTATGTTTAGTCCACTTAAATTTGTAAACACAATTAAGTTAACTTAATCGGTTTGTGTTGGCATGAAGGAATTGTATGGAACCTAGGGCTGTGCAATTAATCGAAAATCCGGTTTTGATTTCTGCTTCTAACGATTATTAAAAAACATTAATAGAGATAAACAATAATTCCATTATATACCGCCCCCTTTCCAGTTGTACACATTTGTTGCTCTGCAAAGCTCAGTTCCACGTGAAAATGACAAAGCATGTACTGTAATATAACGTCTGCAGCACACGATGCGCATCATTCATTGATGTACGTTCGAATCATTCATATTTTTAAAAGTGCGAAAGAGCACATGCTGTTGTGTGTGCTCGCGCCGCACTTAGCCTCGGAGACGAGCAGAGCACACACATCTAACGGCATCTTATAATAATTTTTTTAGGGGATTTCACTTTTTTTTTTTGATTGGACATTGGAGATTTACAGACAAGAAGGTACGGGGAGCAGAGAGAGAGGATGCACCGGCAGAGGACCTCGAGCCGGGAATCGAACTCGGGTCACCATGAGCACCTCGGTGCCATGTGTCGACGCACTAACCATTAGGCGCCGACATCTAACGCCATCTTAATGCGAGCACTTTAATGGTCAAATACATGCACATTTGTGTCAGAGCGCGGTGTTTAGTCATTATTCATATTAACACTCATTTGTGTAATAAACAAACAAGTTGAGAATCAAAAGACATGTGAAAGAGAAACCATAACAAAGCCGCACTATTCATAAAGTGACAGTGCACAATATTTCTGCTGCCGCCTGTTTTTATCATTAATTAAACAACAAAAGGAGAACATCCCTCACTGCTCATGACTGAAGGACTTTTGTAGCTAAAGTTTTTTTTCTTACAGTGAAGATGTTTTAAGCACAGTTTAAACATAACAGATTTAATAACTCATTTCTAATAACTGATTTCTTTTATCTTTGCTATGATGACAGTACATAATATTTTACTAGATATTTTTCAAAATACTAGTATTCAGCTTAAAGTGACATTCAAAGGCTTAATTAGTGTAATCAGGCAAGTCATTGTATAACAGTAGTTTCTTCTGCAGAAAATTAAAAAATATATTGCTTAAGAGGGCTAATAATATTTAAGCCTGCTTATATTCTAGCCGAAATAAAACAAATCAGCCTTTCTCCAAAAGATAATATATTATAGGAAATACTGTGAAAAATTCCTCTGTTAAACATAATTTGGGAAATATTTATATATAAAAAAATTCACAGAAGGGTGAATAATTTTGACTTCAACTGATAATCGTTTTGAATAATCGTGATTACAATTATGACCAAAATAATCGTGATTATGATTTTCCCCATAATCGAGCAGCCCTAATGGAACCCAACTTTTACACCAAAATGTCACATCACATTTTTTTGACTCTTTTGAATACATGAGCAGGACTCAGCACATTCTTAAGGGTTATAAGCACTTTTATGAGTCGATGTAACTAATCATCCACTCTCCCATTCTAAGAACTTGTAATCTCTCTTTGAGATGCAGGACTTTGTGTTTTATTTAAGTTTTAATTCCTTTTGTCTCCACTATAGACCTACTTTGCTTTTAAAGTCTTAAGTTCGTCTCGCAGTATTCTCAGTGACGGACAGGTCTGCTTACTGTGTCTATAGTGATGGATTGCTGATGCTGATGAATCCAGTAGCTTAGCAAAAGGCATCAAGCAGAGTACTGTCCGCTTTATGGCCCTGTTTTTAACTGTTTTTAACTGTGAGGGTTTTATGCTAGAATCTTAAACATGATTTTTTTTATTTTGGTGTTTGTTAAAATTAAGCTTTCAAATGTGCTTCAATATATTCACTGAAAAAGCATATGGACCCTTTTCACAAGACTGTTATGACGCAATTAACGATCATCATCATGTTAAATCCTTGAAAGTTTTAAATATTTCTTATATTAATCTTATGAACATTTATATGCATTTATGTATGTATTATATCATCTTTGAGTCAAATTACAAAAAAACTAATTACCACTTTTTTAGGTCCATTCATCATTAGCCGAAAAATTAAAAAATAAAGCTCCATTATAAAACTTTAAACAGCTCCATTTTTAACTAAAAGCTGCAATTTTTGGACAGTGTTTAGGCTACTTGTTTATATGACAATGATGTTAAAAGTGCTTTTTTTAAACAAAGTGACACCAACTACAATAAATAAAAATGACTTTATGACACTTTATTGTTATGAACATTCATCATTAGCCGAAAAAGGAACAAATAAAAAAAATCATGTTTAAGATTCTAGTATAAAACCATCACAGTTAAAAACAACTTATCCATGCCACTGACAAACCTTTCTTTATTTACATTCACGTTCAACACGGTCAAGCGAAAACTAGTATTTACTCTTGCCTTATGAACATTTATATGCATTTATGTATGTATTATATCATCTTTGAGTCAAATTACAAAAAAACGAATTACCACTTTTGCGAGGTGTTTCTAATGCAGTGTCTATGGGGCAGGACATTAATTTTGACATTATTCTCTCGTCATCAGTCTCACACAATGTTTTTCTTTTTTCTGAAAGTCTTGATAACACCATTGTGGAGTTTTTCTTTTATTATTTCAGCAAATAAGATTGTAAAAAAAATTATTTGTTGTACTCTCCCATTCACTGCGTTCCAAATTTACCCAGCTATGACGCCTTTCACTACTGAGAAACCGGAAATGTGAAAAGGGTCTATTAAATGCAAATGAAATGTGTATTTTATTGTTTCATTGTCAATCTGTGTAACAGATAACAACATATATTTAGGCAAAAGTGAAACAACATGCCTTTTCTAATCAGAAATTACCAAAATATATAAAAGTATAAAAGTGATCATACAAAATTGTAATGTATTTTCAATTAATTAAATGTTTTGCTGACAAATTAGTAAAACTGTGTATAATAAAATCTTTTAATGTCATCAAATGATTTTAAAGTTTTTTTCTATTTGAATATAAACTATAACAAATCTCATTTTAGCAGGTGTTTTTTGTAAAATCATCAAAAAAATTTATTTTGCTCCAGAATAATAACGTTAGTGCTTGAAAACCCCTTCTTTCACCCAAACGAAAATTTTTTTTTAACATAATATATGTTTGTGTGTACTGTGTATATTTATTATGTATATACAAATACACACATGCCAAGGGTGTAGGTTTGCTTTTGACATTGGTACATAAACCTTCACCACCTATATCAGTCACTATATCAGCCTGCTGTAACGTTAGATTGTGCATCAAAGCAGGAAAAAAACACTAGCATTAATGTAACCATTATTATGATGAACAGCATTATTTAGTAGCAAACATGAGTTTATGTGACTTACACGTAAGTTTTTATCCTCACTTGCGTGTCACCCACCTCACACATTATATATATATATAATCTATAGATATAACTTTTATTTTGTTTATTAAATAATAGGAAGCTAGAATAGCAGTGCAAAAAAGCAAGACTGTCCTAAATATTTACAATAGTAAAATAATAATAATAATAATGATAATAATATTTATAATAATAATAATAGTCATTTATCTCAAAAATTGCACTAATAGCTACTAAAAATGAATGGAAACAGACTCAGAACAAAAAAAGTCTAAAGAATATAATAAGGCATAAAAGTAACACAATGCCATAATACTGTGGGATAATGGCAATATAAGAACCTGCCAATAAACATCTAATTTGAACAGCTAAACTGGAAAAGTAAACATCTTATAAAATAGAAATATACAAATATCAAACATGCCTGTCAAAAACTGTAATCACCACATGCTATACAATTACAAAATACATCAGCAGCACTGAATGTGGCATTTGCTAGAGACAATACACATTTGTTTAATCAAACTGGAGTGATCTCTAATTACTCGATTTTGTTTGTGGAATCAATAAACACAAGCCTGTGTTTGCTAGCTAAACTGCAATTTGATACATAACAGCGAACTAAATCAAAAGGAAGGTTAATTATGAGTAGTGTAATGAAAGCTAAACAATACTTCTCTAAAGAACAATGGAAAATCCACAAGTATAAATCAGCAGACGACTGAGAGGGCTGTTAAAACGATGACACAGAGGGGTGTGGCGTCAGCATGGGCTGCATGTGTCTGGAGCATCACAAAAGCACCCTAACCCACTGCATTTGTCTACATACAAGAGAGTTTCAAAGGTTTGAAGCAGTGTTTACATCTGCGAGAAGGTAGTAATCCGGATTGAGAAAGAACTAATGCATTTAACTGGGATTCAGTCCTCGAGCATATACTTATTGCTGGGATCAAAACACAATGTAAAGGAATTTTTCTAAAGAAGTTAACTTTTCCTCTTTAATGACATGCAAATTAAGCTGAACATTTAAAGCGACCACTATTTAATTTAACATTAACCAAAAAGTTTTAGCAAACACATTTTAGCTGTAGCTGAATATCGCGGTTTCCATATGCAAACCTAAAAAGTTATGACTACTAAGCGTATATACCTTATCAAGCTTGAAATCTTTAAACATATACATATATATTTCTAATATATATATATATATATATATATTTTCGTTCAGACTGCCTCGCAAAAAAGCGAACACAAACCACCAGACGCGAGCATGTATTTGCCTTGATGCAAATTTGAGCCATCAATCAGGTTCTGCGTTATACAGACAGGCGTTTAAGTGATTAAACTTACCAATTACAATGCAGATACACACAATCTCCCCATCGATTGCTGTGCGCGTGAATTAATTCTCCTCATCAGCAACTGGTGAAGCGTGTGTATTCATGTCAGATGAGATAAGGACTCAATGCACGTCTCTGTCCAGCAGCGCACACACACACACACACAGCGCTTATTTCCACGCACCTCTAAATCCCGTTCATTCAACACTGCATGTGAGCTCGCTCTCGCCGTATTCATACAGAACACGCTGCACCGCGGATATTTCTGAGCACAGCTCCAGAACACTGAAATCTGAGCACACTGGGTCTTACCGGTGAGTTTGTTTACCGCAGTTTCATTGCAACCTCGCAGCCGCTCGATGCAGAGTAAACTACGGTCTCGTCCAGCCTCTTTGGAGTAAATCCCTTCTCGGTTTACGGAGTTTGCCGAGTGCTGCCGACTGCTAAAGGCGGGACTAGAGGAAATGCGTCATGCAGACCGGAATGAAGGGGATTGTAGTTCCGATGTGTTGTGTTTTTCTACAGTGATTTTAAAACTGTAAAATGTTTACATTTTTATTAGAATTCTGATGTTGAATTTTTGGTAAACATTGTTGTGACCTTGGCAAATTATTTCATCTATAAATGCAGATTTTTAATAATTTTTAATCTTACTTTTCCAGAAAGATTTAATAGTCTTCTTTAATGGGCTCTATGGACAGCTAGTGTTTTTCAGCTAATGATAAACTTCTGGTGAAAGCTTAATGTGACTATTTTCAATTTTATAAGGTTCCTTTTACAGCATCGATGTTGTATGTGATTCAAATACAATCAGTTAAATAGACTTAAGTATTCATATAGTTGTTCAAGTGAAAAACTAGATGACTAAACAACTGTAACCACTGTACCTGCTAGTGCTGTCAGGATCAGCAGGCGAGCGCAGAAACTCCATTGAAAATACTAAGGTAAAATACACTGTCAGATATTAAAGACATGGCGAGGGAAAATGGTATTTAATGCAGTGCTTCTTGTCCGGTCTGATACCCACTTTATATTGTATATCTATCGGGCAGTGAACATCACTGATTTTTAAAGAAGTCAGACATTAAACATACTAATTTTTTAATGGAAAGACAGTTTACTGGAAGTGCAGAGGCCTTGGCCGAGGCTAGCCGGCTGAAATTAAAAGTCTGTGTGCCTAAACCCCATTCTCTTAAGCTTATGCGACATAAAAAAGCCCTTAAACTTTGTAGTCTGTCAAAAGTATTTTTTTGATGATTAATCCCCTTGCATTGTTATGTATTGTATTTTATTGTATTGTATTGTATTATTTATTTATTATCTATTTGTTTTTTTCTTTGTAATTTTTTTTCTTTGTAATTTTTGAAATATATTTTTTTGAATATTTCCCAAATGATGTTTAACAGAGCAAGAATATTTTCACAGTATGTCTGATAATATTTTTTCTTCTGGAGAAAGTCTTATTTGTTTTATTTCGACTAGAATAAAAGCAGTTTTTTAAGAACTATTACACAATAATTTGCCTATTTACCCTAACCTGCCTAGTTAACCTAATTAACCTAGTTAAGCCTTTAAATATCCCCTTAAGCTGTATAGAAGTGTCCTGAAAAATGTCTAGTAAAATATTATTTACTGTCATCATGGCAAAGATAAAATAAATCAGTTATTAGAAATTAGTTATTGAAACTATTATGTTTAGAAATCTTCTCTCCGTTAAACAGAAATTGGGGGAAAAAATAAATAGGGGGGCTAATAATTTAGGGGGGCTAACAATTCTGACTTCAACTGTACGTATATATTTTTTAAATTAAAAGGAAAAAAATTAAAAAATGTTGGGAATAGGGAAAAAACTAAAGAAAAAAGTTTTTCTACAGTATTTTTGTGGTTGTTGGTTATATTTTGGTAAATTTGAATTAGATTGTTGCATATTAATATATAATGCAATATTTATTCACATAAACTACCAACACATACATTTATAATATAATAAAACAATGTGCAATCAAAGGATGTTCATGTAAAAATTATAACATTAACATATTTAATATATTATCCTAATGTCTAAAGTAAAAAAAAAAGTATATTTACAAATATTTATTGACAAAAACATTAGCCTGTCGAGTTTAAAATAGCATAATATGGCAAAATATCTTTCTACTTGCTTGTTTGTTTCTTGATAACCATTATTTTCTGTCAAATTACAAGTACTATTAAAAATTTCCAGCATAAAAAAGTATTTTATTTATTTATTTATTTATTTATTTATTTATTTATTTATTTATTTATTTGTTTGTTTATTTGTTTATTTATTTATTTTTGATGTCACTTAATTTATTCAGTAAATAACTAATCATTCAAAATGCACATTATTAGGTTTTAATACATATTAAGATATTTATTCAAGTATATTTATTCTCTTAAATAATAGATTTTTTTCTAAAGGCAAAATAATGTATATTACTTTCTCAGATGTAATCATTATACTGGCAACTTTACAATAACATAATAAAGCAAAGAATCATTCAGCTAATCTGTTTATTTCTTGAGTTATTTGTTAAATTACAAGTTTAATTTCAAATTTACAGAATGACTAAAATAAAATCTTTTACTGAAAAGTTCAACTGTAAATATTTTATTACATTTTAATAAATTTGTATTACATTAATGTTAATTTTAATATACAATCAAGCATTCACATATTGACATTATAAACATAACATTAGCCTGGTGAAAAAAAGCATTATACTGCACCATATAATTCTGCTTGTCAGTTTATTGATCATTTAAATTACAAGGACGATCACACATTTCCGGCATCACAGAGATGAATGTCTTGTCTGTCTGTTTCTTGTTCTGTATTGTAAATCATCGGGCCTGTTTTAGGGCTCTATAGCCTCTAGCTTCAAGTCATGGTGTATTGTGTATTCAAGCACCTGGAATGTGTTAGAAACGTGTTGACCCAACAGAGCTCAAACAGGGGTGAGGAGAGCCCACAGCAGCATTCCACACATTCTGTGGACAACACCTCAAAATGCATTGCTCTCGTGAAATATGCAGCTTTCACAGTATATTCTGACAACAATTTAGATATAGAACTGCATTTCTGCAGATCCTCATCACTGTAAAATGTTTTTTGATTTTCTTTAGCTTGTATCTGACTGCCTAAATGCTGCTCTCTATGGTTTGAAGTGTTGTATTACAGCATGTCCATATGGTATTGTTTGATGTGCTTTAATAGTGTATGATGTTACATCTTGGTCTGGCTTTGGCTGCTTATTTACAAATAAACAAAAAATAAATAAAAAACAAAATGTTGTGTATGAATAATATAAAATAAAACGGCAAATTATACTATATGAATATTTAGATCTAAGTTTTGTAAGTTTGTTTCACATCACCTTCTTGAATGTAGACTTTCTTTGTTTATTAGCCTACCTACACTCTGTCAAAGAATCTGTTGCTGATACTATTATGACTACTTTTAGATTACTTCCTTGTTACTTTTGACCTACTGTAACATGTGATTTGTTTGTTTTATTTTGCCCCCAATTTCAGAAGCATGGATTGTAAATTTCATTCATTCATTCATTTATTCATTTATTTTCTTTTCAGCTTAGTCCCTTTATTAATCCAGGGTCGCCACGATTGTAAGTTTTATAAAAGTAAAATTTATGGGCATGATGAAAATTTTACACAGTCACGTTTTTAAGAAAGGGGAATTTAAAGGAGAAAACAGAAAAATAAAGGAGAATCATTAAAAATGATACGTTACTGCCAGTATACTGCGTATAACTTGTAATAATACAATCCATAAAAAGTAACTGTAATCTAATTATGAGCATTATGCACTACCTTACAAAGTCTTGTCACCTATCCAAGTTTTAGGAACAACAAATAATAACTTGACTTCTAGTTGATCATTTGGAATCAGAAGTGGCTTATATGAAAGGCAAAGGCCTATAGATTACACTTATTTTACCAAAATAAACTATGATCATGCCTTGATTTTTATTGATTTAATTAGAATAGTAAGGTCTGATTTTGCTTAGACAAAAGTCTTGTCACTTGTCACAACAGAAATAACATACAGCATAAAGTCATGGTGCAGTGGAAAAAGAATCATTATTGTGTATGATTCCCATGAGCTTGGAGGACTGCATCCATACATCTCTGCAATGACTCAAATCACTTATTAATAAAGTCATCTGAAATGGCAAAGGAAGTGTTCTTGCAGGACTCTCAGAGTTCATCAAGATTCTTTGGATTCATCTCCAATGCCTCCTCCTCCATCTTACCCCAGTCATGCTCAACAGTGTTTATGTCTGGTGACTGGGCTGACCAATCCTGGAGCACCTTGACTTTCTTTGCTTTCAGGAATGTTGATGTGGAGGCTGAAGGATGAGAAGGAGCGCTATCCTGCTGAAGAATTTGCCCTCTTCTGTGGTTTGTAATGTAATGAGCTGCACAAATGTCTT
Source organism: Danio aesculapii (assembly GCF_903798145.1). Classification (NCBI taxonomy): domain Eukaryota; kingdom Metazoa; phylum Chordata; class Actinopteri; order Cypriniformes; family Danionidae; genus Danio; species Danio aesculapii. The sequence continues at coordinate 28,286,082 of NC_079441.1, read as the reverse complement.
GATACCTCATGCTGTTGATGTTGCCATACACTCTGCAGATCTCTCGCACACCCCCACTGAATGTAACCTCAAACCATGATTTTTCCTTCACCAAACTTAACTGATTTCTGTGAGATCCATGGGTCTTGGGTCCATGCAGGTCCAATAGGTCTTCTGCAGTATTTGTGATGATTGGGAAAAATCTAGCTTCTGCCACTTTTCCAAATGATCAACTAGAAGTCAAGTTATTATTTGTTGCTCTTACAACTGGGATCAATGACAAAACATTTATCAGGTAGTGTATATATAATCTAATTCAGTTAGTAATCGAATCAAACCAGTTAGTAACCCAGAAATAAAATAAAATTGCAAATATGGAATGTAATTTTTTTATTTAAATATATTTTTTAAGGGGGTTCACTTTTTATTGATAGGACAGTGTAGACAACGAACAGGAAAGCATGGGTAACAGAAAGAGGGGTATGATTGTCCAAGGACCTCAAGCCGAGAATCGAACTCGGGTCACCGTGAGCACCTCTGTGGAATGTATGAAACCTAATTTGAGGACAACTTAATAATTGGAATTTAATTATAAGATTCTGTCTGCATTCTGATTAGTTTCACATTATTAAGCATTGTTTAGGGTTTTATAAACCAAAAAGTATATGGCAAAAAACTATATGCTTTATTTTAAATTGTACACAAATTAACACAACGTAAAAACAAACAAACAAATAAAACAAAAACATGTCAAAAACACGTGACCTCAGTTCTGACAAAAAGTCACATAGAACCTTAAACTTTGTCAGAATTTGAGAAATTAATATCCAAATGTTTATTATTTAAAAAAATATTTATTTCAGAATCAAATCTTAAAGTATGTCTTTTTCTGAAAATAATTAGTCTGAACTGTGTGGAATCGAAAAGTTCAGCTTTTAAAGGTATTCACCCATAGATGGAGCTGTTCTCATGCTTTTTCTCATGCTGCTCTCATCTTTCTCTTCAATAATTTAAAGGCCTGCTGTCATTTCCATGACAATGAGGTCAGTGGAAGAATTCTTTTAAAAGGTTGAGTTGTTATTAAGCCCTACCCAAAGTCTTTTCTTAGTATATAAACGTGGCTTGTAAACAAACAAACAAACAAACAAACAAACATTGAAGTGGAAGACAATAGGTGCACAAACACTACAATTTTATAAACATATTTTTATTATGAGGTATATACAGAATATCTACAGAATATCTCACATTAGACTTTTCACTTAACCTGATTATGAAATGTATCAAAATTTGTTCAGTCGCTCCTCATGCACTTATATTTCTTAGGTAGGAATATTATAGTCATTTATTTGTAAATGGATTATTATATTCATTTTATTATTTTTCAGGTTTTGACTCAGTATATTTTGTCAATTAGTAAAGAAGAGCTTGTGTATTTCAATATTTAATAAAAGGTTTTGAGATTTAAGACAAAATGTTTGGACTTAAAACTTTCAGCACAAACACAAAAAGCCTCTATGTGTTCAACTATCATAAGATCAACTTGTAAACAGATTTCAAGCAGACCACGTGCACCAGACTGTGGTAAGAGCTTGGAAACTTGTCCCTAAAAGAAGACTACAGCCAGAAGACAAATAGGAGAGTGTGACAGGAAATAAACGCCATCACAATCAGAGTCAGGTCCTTAAATCTGAATTTATGCAAACAATTGTGTATAATCAAAGCATTTTTTATTAATTCAATCTAAGCAAATTAACGTTGGTTGGGATTATTATGATTGAATATATAATGCATGTGAGAAATAAGATATGTATTATTTTGGAGCATTTATTTAAGCGATAGTTCACCCAAAATTGAAAATTATGTAATAATTTGCTAACCCTGTACTTGTCACAAAACAGTTTGAGTTCCTTTTTTTTCTGTTGAACACAAAAGAAGTTATAGAATAGGAATAACATATACGGTGGAAGTCAACGCTCACAAGTTTATAACATTTTTCAAAACATTTTCTTTTGTGTTCAGCAGAAAAAGGAAACTCATAAAGGTTTGGAACCATGTGAGGGTGCGTAAATGATGAATACATTTTCATTTTGAGGTGAACTATCCTTTTAATCTTTGTAAAAATGAAATAAGCTATTTTTAACAACAACAACAACTACTACAAAAAGAGAAAATATTACACAACTTTTAGCAATTTCCACCACAAATGGCATTACAAATATCAAACCATTAAATGTTAAATATTAAAACCATATTTAAATGTTTTCTTTTATGTTTTGGGACATATCATTTAGTGGTTTTAGCAAGCCGTAAATAAAATACCTAATAAAAGGCTAAATACATGAAGAAATATAGAATAGGGACAATTACCAACAACAACAACAACAACAACAACAACAACAACAACAACAACAACAACATCAAATAAATAAATGAATAAATACTAACATAAACTAAAATTAATTAATGTTCATGTTGTATAAGCATTTTTCATTGTTAGTTTACGTTAAATAATACAAAGTATATCATCAAACGTGTATCTTCAGTGCATACATTTACATCTTGGTAAACTATAACTTAAATAGATAATCCTTAGAGGAAAAACAACTAAAGCAAACAGTAATGATATATCTTGCACATAAATCAATTAATCAAATATTCTAAAGAGTTTTTCATTTGGTAAACAAATGAGTCAGCTCAGCACACTTTCGCTTTGTGATCCACGTTCTTGTATCAACTATTCAGCCTGTTAATAATAAGTAATCGGAGACCCCTGGCGCAGACAGTGTGAGTGGATCGCCGGATGAACCGATTCCGTAAACGCCTGTCACACAGCGAGGGAAGTAACCTTATCAAATGCGGATTGTGTCATTTTAGCGTGTTTTCTGCGACAGGGTCGCTGTCGTTCTCGACTCATCATGGTCTTCGAGTCTTTAGTCAGTGATCTCTTAAACAGGTTCATTGGAGATTATGTGGAAAACCTGGACAAGTCGCAGCTCAAGATTGGCATATGGGGAGGTAAGCGTATATTCGTCAAACAGCCAGTAAACATCAATGCAAACAAACGCGTTTCTCTCTCTCAGAATTATTGTTTATTACAAAATGTCATGTGTCGATGTTCATTGCACGCTAATACGTACATTTATTGCAGTGTCCATAAATGTCTATCGTTCTTGATTGTTTCTGTTCTGTAAGACTGGCAGCCTGTCAAGTTGCTTTGCTTTCTGAGGCGAGGAATATAACTATTAACGTTATTTATATTGTTTGCTTTTATTATTTGTAGTGTTTCCCGCCCTAACTGTGGGAAAAAAGAGCTGTCATGGTCATTACTCAAGTTCCTGCTTGCATTAGATAAATGAAACGATTGTCTTCTTGATAAGACAAACAGAAAATGGTTCAAGACGATTAGCTGAGCTGATGAATGCAAGCAGTCTGTATTGTAGGCTTGTTTTGTTTGTTCTGTTGTGTTGAATGTGTGCAAGTAAAGCTCAAGGTGAAGTGGACCACACCTTGAGGAACAACAAAATAAATGTCACACAATTCTCTATGAATTTCTGTGCCGCACACTTACCCCTTTAATCTGGGAATTAAGTGCTGGAGCCATTAGAAACAGCTGCTAAATATCACAGAAAAGCTTCTAAATAACTGTCTGAAAAAGCCTGAGGTGGGATATGACTGCAGATTTATCCCCATTGCTCCTCTGACCCACACTATTAATGCTCTCATTTTAGAGATGCACTGTGTCAAACATTTTACATTAGAATTATTTGTTTTATATTATTTTGGGGAATAAAAGGAATTTTATGCACTTTTTAAATTATACAACTGTAATATTTGTATTAAATTAATCAAATTTATTCATTCATTTTCCTTCGGCTTAGTCCCTTTGTTTATCAGGGGTCGCCACAGGGGAATGAATTGTCAACATATCCACCATATGTTTTACGCAGCAGATGCCCTACTAGCTGCCACCCAGTACTGGGAAACATCCATACACACTCATTCACACACATACACTACGGACAATTTTAGCTCGCCCAATTCACCTGTACCGCATGTCTTTGGACTTGTGAGGGAAACCGGAGCACCCGAAGGAAACCCACATGAACACGGGGAAAACATGCAAACTCCACACAGAAATACCAACTGACCCAGCTTAAGTTCAAACCAACGACCTTCTTGCTGTGAGCACTACCTACTGCACGAATCGAATAAGTTAGCTATAATAAATAAACAAGCGATATTGGTATTAACTGTCTGGAATAGGGCTGTGCTTTATGTTTTTTTGGGGGGGAATCTAACAGTATTCTATATACAACAATTAAATGTAAAATAATGTGGTCATCATTTTATAAATCATGAAAAAAAGCTAATATTTATTTTATTAATATATTTATCTTTTAATCTTTAAAAAATAATCTAATCTTGCAGTATGACTATTGCATAAACACATTGCGATTTCTATTCTCAAACGATATATTTTTCAGCCCTACTCTGGTATATGACCCTCTGAACCTCCCATGAATTCTAGACTCATGGTTAATGTTTATTTTTGTGCACCGTTTCTTGTCAGCGTTTGTGGGTTTAAATGCAAATATGAGTGTTTGCTCTGTTTATCTTCTAGTTAGTATAAACTTTAATTGGAGTCACATATCAAACTACTGTCTTTCTGATGTGTCATTGTAGTCACTTAACTGGATGTTTCGAGGCTGAAACAACTCCAACTAGATTCTTTCATTTACTGTAAAATTAAAAGGAGTGTTCGAAGCCATGCTTTAAATTTTGAATTTGAATAACCAGAATCCTTTGGAATAAAATCGGTTGTCCTTTTCTCTTTTGTAAATGCATGTTGTATATCAAATTGTGATTGATACAGCTCTGCACTTTGAATTTTTTCTGACATCCTAATAAAAATTGTGGATCTTCCAACAAAAATGACAGACTTTTTGCAGGTGCATTATGCAGAGTTTCATCAATCATTTTGTCTGCTTAAACTCTACCCCTGCATTATCAGCCTGTTTTCATTTGAAATGCTCATGTCTCGATATAAAATCTAGGGATGCACCAATACCATTTTTTAAAACCAATCCAATACCAAAATTCTGAGTATGGACTTTAATAGATTCGATCCCGATACTGTGCGTTTATTTTAAGCATAATACAGTTTCTATAGTTCTGGTGATAAACTAAATTAATATATCTTCTTTTGTACAAAATAAACAAGAAGATCGAATTTGAGGTGAAGTTCAAAACGAGGTCCGCTTATATGCTTCAGCACCAAAAACAAACTGGTCTGTTAAATAAAATATTAATATAAATAAAATTAAACTAAATATTTACAGTTTCAGGCAAGTCTATTTTAGCCTAACAATTTTTTTTTTAATGACAGTCCATATTGCGACTGTCAGTTTCACTTTTATGAATTTAATCAATAATTGACCACAATGAGTCAGGCTTTACAAACTGTTTGCAACACAGAAAGTATTCCCCTCAGAAGAATAATATCAGTTGGGAGGATGAGAGAACAGAAACTCATTTGTGACACTTCCAAAACAGCAGCACAAAGGGAAGAAATGAGTATGTTGAGGATCTGTCCAATGTATTGTAGGCTATTGAGCCTTTTCTAATTAAAAATTTCAGGTAGGCCTACTTTGTGTGTGAAGAGCAGGTAATCACCCTCTCTACTCCAGTGTTGTGAATACGATCTACTGATCTAACAGACACAGCACACCATGATTTAGAAATGGCAATGAACTGCTTGTTGCAAGTCAAAATGAACTCATTCAATGCAATATTAAATGCATTTTTCTAATGATTATTTAAACTAATAGGAAACAAATAGTCTTGGAGAAGGTTTTTCGTGTTGTCATAAACGCGATTAAAAAGAATGAATGACAGGCGCAGTCGAGGGAAGCGCTGAACTTATCATGAATTTGATCACTTGAATGTTCATATGTACTTCATATTAAACTATAGAAGGGCTTCAAAACATTTGGGATATAGTAGGCCTACATGACAACTTTCTAGTGCCTTATTATAGGCTACCTTTATGGCTTTTGTTGGCTTATAAATTACACAGAATATAGCACATGCAAGATTGAATTTGCAGTATCTAACCGACATCCTATCCAAGTATAGGGATCGGTGCATCCCTAATCAAATCTATAACCAATGGATTGAAACAAAAAGACCTGCCCTAGATTTGTATCTTTTTCAATGACCTAGATATAGGTCACACACTATGGGGGGAAATTTTTCATTTAATTTGAAACATAAAATGGTCAGCAGCAGGTGTTAAAATGAGTGAATGAATCGAGAGAGTTGTTTTAATCTGGCATAATGAACATTCCGCTTTCAAAGGTGTGAAACTCCACAGGTCTTTAGCCAGTCCTCAGCCAGTCCTCAGCCAGATCAGCATGAGCACCCTGTTATTTTGTCAGCATGCCGTTTGATATGGTGACACTTTTATCTCAGCATCAGATAGGCTCCTCTGGCTGACATTTATTTCCTTTCTGTAATGCCAGTGCAATTATCCTCAATGTCAAAAATGACATATCATATTTTAATGAATGTCTTTATGCTATTTATGGTAACATTTCTTATCTTTGACACTGGTGAAATTATAAATTTGGAGTTTGTGATATTTGATTGGATATAATGCATGCAGGCCTATATTGGGCCTGAACATAATAAAAGTGACTTGCAATTTATTTTTAATCTCACAGTACTGATTTTTTTTCTTGCAAGTCTGAGTTTGTCTCACAATTCTGAAATGAAGTCCTGAATTTTCAATATACACATCACAGTAGTGAGTTTGTGGGCTGTGTTGTGGTTTCTTGCAGTTCTGATCTCAGAGAAAGACAGCACTGTGGGATGTGAACTCAGTTGTGAAAGTGTTGACTGAGATAAATCGGAAAAAAGTTCAGAATCATGAGAAAAACATGCAAGAACAAAAATCTAAATAATTTCCCACTCAATTCCTCCGATATTGAATTTGCACTTACCCTTTTTACTTTTTACTACACCGTTATCACATGCTGGGAGCAGACTTTTAAAATGTTGACCCTAAAAGACAAATTTAGTGTTGATCTAATTAATGAATATCGTGTTAGATAAAAACAATTAGTGCTGGTCAAAAAGTTAATCGCAATTAAAAAAAATCCAAAATAAAAGTATGTTTTGACATAATATACAGTGTGTGTGTGTGTGTGTGCTTTATCTATTTATGTACGAGTAATAATACATTTATTAGTTAATTTTCCTTCGGCTTAGTCCATTATTTATCAGCGAAATAAACCTTTTTTGTCTTATAGATATTAAAATTTTATATAATTTGTTTCGACGGCGCAGTAGGTAGTGCTGTCGCTTCACAGCAAGAAGGTCGCTGGTTCGGGCCTCTGCTGGGTCAGTTGGCCTTTCTGTGTGGGGTTTGCATGTTCTCCCTGTGTTCGTGTGGGTTTCCTCCGGGTGCTCCGGTTTCCCCCACAGTCCAAAGACATGTGGTACAGGTGAATTGGGAGGGCTAAATTGTCCATAGTGTATGAGTGTGTATGGATGTTTCCCAGAGATGGGTTGTGCCTGGAAGGGCATCCACTGTATAAAACATGCGCTGGATAAGTTGGCTGTTCATTCCACTGTGGCGACCCCTGATTAATAAAGGGACTAGGCCGAAAAGAAAATGAATGAATTAATAATTTGTTTCGGATACAATATATATTTTATGTCTAAATGTACATTTTCTCAAATATATTCATGCATGTGTGTGTGTGTGTGTGTATATACAAAATAAATACACAGCGCACACATATATATTATAAAAAAATATATATATATATATATATTATTTAAAAAAAAACAGTTACTTTGGATGCAATTAATCACGATTAATCTTCTCCTAGCACTAATTACAATTAATATGTAATAATTGTAAAATCTAACAAAAAAGCACAGGGTAAGAAAAGGTCACAAGATTTGCAATTCTGACCACATTTTTTTAACCTTTTGCTACAGTTTTATCACATTGTAGAAACAGCCATTCATAATGTTAACGCTTAAATCTAAATTTTTGTGTTTTAACATTGAACATAGAATTCATTTTTATTTTTCAGGAAATGTGGTGTTGGAAAATCTGAGGGTGAAAGAAAATGCTTTGGTAAGTATGTATTGGGCATTAATCATATTTAAGTTTAATGAGTTTAATTCAATTTAATGTATATTGATCCAAAATGCAGTAAAACACATAAGAGAACTGAATCCATTTTTAAAAAAGAGAGTATGCATGTCTGTGTGTAACACGTGGTTAGTCGTTGATTTTTAACCAGCTTTTGCTGAATAAAGCGTGTTCGGCAAAATGTGGTTTGCTGATGCTACCTCAACTAAATCACTAGAGTTTTAAAGTTGCTTTAAACGTTCATTTGAAACTAATTTCTCTAATTTATCTTTGCTTTTTAGAGTGAACTTGATGTCCCTTTTAAAGTGAAAGCTGGACAGATTGGTGAGTATCCAACCTCGTCTTGATAAGGCAGTTGTGCAACATGGAATACTGTATGCACTGTAAAAACTTAGATAACAAAAAATCATGTCAAAAAAATGCTTTTATGTTATTTTAACTTAATTTAATTTAACAATTCAATCAGCATTGTGTGTCCAGAAGTCCAGGTTCAAATGTATGCAGATGACACAGTAGTACTCACGCAAAAACCAGAACAAGCTGCTAACAAACTTACTGCTGCAAGTTTCAGACTGGTAATGTCGTTCATGTCTTACCCTTAATGTAAGTAAAACTGTGGGAATGTTTTTTTCAATTAAGAAAAATGAGGAGCATTGCTCAGATATTTTAGTCAATGAAGGAGTAATAAATATTGTTGATCATTTAAATATTTTGGTATAAATATTGACTCTAATTTAAATAATAATAATAAAAAAAAACACTAAGAATGTTTGAGCCTGAGGATTTGGAGAAACATCAGGCATCAGTTACCTATGGCTGCTGCGAAACTTATTTATGAACACAATGATTTGCCTTCTTTTATCTTATTGTGCTACAAGCTGTTCCCACACAAACATTACAACATTAAAACCATTGTAGATTATCCATAAACAAACTGTAAAACTTTTAGCTAAAAAGCCAAGGAGCCATCACTACTGTAACTGTATTGAACAACATAAATTACACTCAAAAAAAGTTTGTTTTTTTTTTTTTACTTGTTCAAACTACTTATTTAAAATGAGCTGAAACAACACAATTCTTGCGATTTCATTGGGACAACTTAATTTTTTATGTTCAATCCACATAAACTTAATTATTTGTGTTGGGACAACATGAATTGTGAATTGTGTGGAACCCTGCATTTTTACAGTGTACTAACATTCTACTTCTATTTTATGCTGATGTGTGTTTAATGTACAAAATATTTAGTGATCTTGCACCACAACCTCTCAAACAATGTGTGATTGTCTGCAAGGACAATATCAATAAAATTCCTTATCTCTGAAACGGGTGGAATTGTGAATTTGCAGTTCAAATGCATAGAGGCTCATAATGGAACCAAACATAAAAAAAGTGAATTGCATTTTATTTTTTATCTCACAGTATTGACTTTTTTTATTGTCTTTCTGAGTTTGTCTCTCAATTCGGAAATAAGGTCCAGAATTATGACTGTTTAAATTAATTTTGCATCAAAAAAACAGTTTGATATCGGAAAAAGTGTCTGCAACGTTTGGAAAACAACAAATCACCTTCATATTAGCTGTCAAAACATGTGTATGACTGCATAAATGATCATTCCTTAAAAAATAAACCAAACCAACAAAAACAAACAAAAAAAAAAAACAAAACAAAACAAAAAAAAAAAACAGATGAATATTGTGCATGTCTATTATTATACACAAATTGTACTAATGCTGGTTCCTTTAAAATAGTATCTGTACTTGTGTCTAAAAATTTCATAATAATAAACATTCTCTTTGAACCTCTTTGGGAGAGAGTCCCACCCCTTCACCCCAACAACCCCCCCCCCCCCCCCCACCACCACCACCACCACCACCACCACCACCACCACCACCACCACCCCCAGTGACAGTCTTTGTACTTTTATTTCGGAATGCATATTGCATACGTTTAATTTTTATACTTTCTATACTTTTTAAACTTCTATACTTTTTAGACTTAAATGATCCCTGATCATGTCAAATTGTTAATAACCAAATCCAGCTAATTGAGCAATCCACGGACGAAGAACAGACCCCTGATCTCAGAGAAGGACAGCATTGTAAGATGTGACCAAACATGCTTTTAATTTAATTTAATTTAATTTAATTTAATTTAATAAGTGAACCAGATTAAAAAAATATTTTTTAGCTATACAAAGTTATACAATATTTTGAGTCTGATTTAAGTTGAGATGACTAAAGTTAATTTGATTTAACTAAAATACTTGTATTTAAGGCAGGAAGATTTTTAGAGTGTGCTGTGCAAAAGTGAAATGTTTCCTGACATTCTGCTGATAACTTGTAACCAAGGAGACTGAAGTAGAACAGCTTTATTCTTCAGATTGCTGAATTTCACTTCCTGTATTGTTCTGCTCAACTTTGCAAATGAATTCATTTCTCTTGATGGATGAACATTTTTCTCAACAGATATGTCAGTTTGTACAGATATTTCTATTCATTAATGATGAAATATCGAATAAACTAGATGTTGAGATGTTGTGTACAAGCAATAATACAGGGTAGTGAAACATTATAAGTTAAAGTGGCTTTTTAGAGAAATAAAAATCCCTTTCAGTTAATTTTTCTGCCATTCAGCACAAACCAGAGCACACTCTTGGCAATAACAAGAAGCCGTTTAAAACAGTCATTTGTCTATCCTCACATGACCCAGTCAGATGACTTAAAACATCCGCTGAACAGTGGCCAGGATGCCAAGCTGTAAAAAGTAATTGGTTAACAAGGGCTACATGCATTTTCTGAGTTCTGTGAAATCCCTCCACATATTCTACATTTTAATGCTTGTTTTATTTAGTATATGTGCTTGATCTAAAAATATTATCCAGTTTACCCCCCATTTTCATGAACCCAGCCCCCCCCCCCCCTTTCCTTACCGATCACCAGCTTATGTGGCCACAAATACTGTCCCAGTCAGTTGTACTATTTAATAAAGACTCTTTGAGTAACATAATGACTTTTTTTTTTGTTACTCTAAGTGCTTAGAGTTGAAGTCAAAATTATTAGCCCTCCTGAAATAGCCCCCCAAAGTAAATTTTTTACCCTTAATTTCTGTTTAACTGAGAGATTTTTTTATAACACATTTGTGATCGTAATAGATTTAATAACTAAGCTCTAATAACTAATTTCTTTTATCTTTGCCATGATGACTGTACATAATATTTTACTAGATATTTTTCAAGATACTGGTATTCAGCTTAAAGAGTAACTTAAAGGTTTAAATAGACTGATTAGGTTAACTAGGGTAATTAGGCAAGTCATTGTATAACAGTGGTTTGTTCTGTAGACAATAAAAAAAACTTTTTTGGGGCTTTTGGGGGCTAATAATTTTCACCTTTAAATGCTTTAAAAAAAATTAACTGCTTTTATCCTAGCTGAAATAAAACAAATAAGACTTTCTCTAAAAGAAAAAAATGTTATAGGAAATACTGTGAAAAATTCCTTGCTCTGTTAAACATTGTTTAGGAAATATTTGAAAAAGGGAAAAAAAATTCACAGGAGGGCTGATAATTTTATCTTATTCATCTGTATAGTCACACTGAGTTAAAAATGTTCACTCTTCAGGTAAACTGACTCTGAAGATCCCTTGGAAAAACCTTTACAATGAAGCAGTGGTGGCAACATTGGATGGATTATACCTTCTAGTGGTTCCTGGTGCAAGTGAGTACTCATTTTAGCTTAACGTTCCCTTTTTGCAGCATGTTTTTTATGTATGTGGAAGTTACTTTCTACCATGATGCCACATGCTATTTATTTCATGGTTCTGTAGTTGGTTTTCTCAAGAATGCTTTCATTTCTTGTTAGAACATCTCTTAAGAATAACCACATGATTTATTTATAGCCCTAATGGATTTCTGTCCTCTTAAAAGAGGGGCGTATAATGCACAGGGACAAAGTTTAATTGTTAGTGAATATCCTACATTATGCATTACACACAAAATACTATATACCAGTATGGTGCTATGGGAAAATGTTTGCAATTCTTAGTTTGTCTGGATTTACTAGATTTGGGTTTGAGGGAAAAAAACACAGTTGTTGTTTTTTTTTTTTTCCAATGAAGGTCTGAAAACATTTCTTCGGAGTTTTAAATTAAAATATTGTTAAATGGGTATTTCTGCTGAAAATAACAATGTCGACAAATAACACAACTTTCACTTGGGATTGAAACTCAGGGTTATTTCAACAAATGTTGATTTCTTGGCTCTTTTAAAGTTAAAATAGTGGTATTGTGTTGTCTAAGATGAATTTCAACATGTCTGAAAATTTGTTTTTTTTGTTGTTATTTTGATCATTTGGTGTTTGCAATGGTTTATTGTGTAATTAAAAACAACTAATAACTAATGTAATAACTAATTTAAACAGAATTAAGTTACCTTGTTAACTTTTTATACTAAAACACTACTAAATAAATACTGTATTTCTATCAAATGTCAAAACGTAACTGTATTTTGGCTTGTTTTAATAAATGTTTTTATTGTTATTTTTAATCTTATTTGCATCTTTGTTTGCTTTAATCAAATGTTTATTTATTTCGTTGAATATTTTTTATTGTTTCATGTAATGTTTTTTTAAAACTTGTCAATTTATTCAAACATCTAGATGACTACATTTTTGTTTTATTGTATTGTTATAAATGTCATCAATAATAGTTAGAACATGTTTTTAACACAACTACAAAATCTTAAACCATTTGTTTTTCCCAGTGATCTCTTTTTTTATAGTCTTAAAGGATTGTAGTGTGTCTTTTAGTTTTGTAATTAAAATAACTTTTACAATTTGTTATTAAATGTATAGATTCCAACTGAGTCCTGCTAATGCACAGAAAATTAATGAAGAAAATAAAATGTTGCACAGAATAATTATTTTAAGCCATATGAACATTTTAAATAGGTATTCAATTTTGCCTGTTATTGTAGCAGTTGCAAATATTTTGAGTTGCCTAATTTTTTTTGGTACAGTATATTGTATATCTTCTATACTTCTATATTGTAAATCTGCTGCTTGGACTGACACTCTCTTTTACGTGTTACAGTTGAGTCTAAGTTATTTTCCTCATCTAACAATGGTAAGACAGGTCTAGAAGGTGGGTAGCAGGGTGGTGGCTTGGGACCGAGACCGATAAGCTCTTTTGAAAGTCTCTTTTTTAATTATTATAAAATTGACAGATTTTTTTTTTACCTTTGGTTACACTCTCTTATACAAATACAGGTGTCTATAGAGAGCATTCAAAAGCATGTACTGACAGTGTCTCAATCAAGTGTTTGTTCAAATATTTTTATTGATTTTGGTTTCTCAACATTTCATTGGGATCTTCTTTATCTTATTGTCTGATCAATTTTGTAGTGCATGTAAAGAAATTGTAGTAAAGTGATTTTTTTTAAAGCATGAGCGTCTGCATTTTTTATTTTTGGTCCTTTTTTTATAAATCAAAATGATGGATTTTAGTTACATGTATGTCAGTTACACTTAGTTACATGTATGTCAGTCAATGTTCTGGATGCCACAGATTCTTTTATTCAATTATTCTCAAGGTCCAATTCATACTGCTGAAAATGTATGTTATAATTTAGACTAAAATATCATTTGGTCAATATTATATAATATCAAATGTTGATTTAAAAACTATTTTTAAAAACTTGATTTTTGATTTAAAAACTCTAAACAAATGTTTATTTATTCATTTTTGTGTATTAAAAAATTATTTTAAAATGAAATTACATTTTTTTATTACAAATGTATTTATTTGTTTCTTTAAAGGCAACGCATAAGTATAAGGTATAAAAAAAATTAACTGTTGGATGTTTTGAACAGAAATTTCAAAGATGCTTTATATAAACTTCTGAGACTTGCATGTTGTTAAAAAATACAAAAATGGGTCCCTTTTTATTTTATTTTATTTTATTTTATTTTTAAGAACAATCCTCCACACATTTTCCTGGACCCCAATAAAAAGCAGGTCTAAACAAAGCTGCTAAAAGTTACACTATAAAGTTGAAAACCCTTCAAAATTAGATAATAATAATAATTAAATATATCTTTTTTGCCTCGGGATCTCCCCAGACCTATTTTCATCTCTAGAGACCAAAAATAGCCAATGGCTATTTCTTATCAACCATTTTTGTTTGGTCTGCTTCATAATCATCTTTCTGAAGAGAAATAAACGATGACAGCATATAAAATAGCAGTCATGAGCATTTTTTACTGGCTTGGATTTATCTGAACCGGTCCTTCCTGATAGAGTTTCACTAGTGTTGCCAAATCTGAACACTAAATGAAATCTCAAGTCTGCTTGAATGAACAGCATTAAACTGCAGCTACTTAAAAGCCACCGTTCAAAGAGAAAGAGAGAGAGAGAGGGAGAGATGATCATTGTAAGCGAATTCTCTGTTATTATATGCTTGGCTGAGCTCATAATGATCTATATTTGGTTTATCCACATGTAGATTTGGTTAGATGGCACCAGTTTATACAGTATATTAAAGACTTGTGCATTTAAATGATGCAAATGCTGTTTGTTTGAATCTAATTGCATGTGTTTTGTGTTTATTAAGCAATAAAGTATGATGCGGTTAAAGAAGAGCGGTATCTTCAGGAAGCCAAACAGAAGGAACTTCAGCGCATTGAGGAAACCCTGCAGCTGGTGGCACGCAGAGGTAAGAAACCACAGATCTGATTGTAGACACCACTTCCTAAACTTACACGTCATTTTAAGCATTAACATATGATAGTTCTATTCTCATAGTCAATTCATGTACAATTAATACGCCAACAGATGTTCATTACATCATTCATCCTGATCCATTCATACCATGTTTTTTTTTTAACCTTATTCATCATGTGGTTTTTTATTTTATTTTAATTTATGGTTGTACGTCAAATCTGAATATGACTGGGTGATCGCTGGGTATTAAATCTGCATATCACTGTGTGTCCAGGGGGTCTTAAAAGGCTTTAAAAAGTCTTAAATTTACTAAAATACTGTGTTGTGGGTCTAAAATAATTTTAAACGGGTCTTCATTTCCCTTTGTTCATGTAAAGATACTCAATCAGGCCAACAATCTCCAACAATTGCTCTCAATAAAATTTTGTTTAATAAAACAACATTTTTATTTATTATCTCTATTTACGAATATTAACTCATGATTAATAATCTTTTTTTTTGAAAAACTTGTATTAGTCTGAAATTTCATTCTAAATGGTCTTTAAAAGGTTTTAAAAATTCTGAAATTATCCAAAAACCCTGTTTCAGTTTTTTGTCTCAGCCATTGTTGTTTGTTTACTAGTTTTTAAATTTAGATTATTGTCTAGCATTAACCTAAAGGGACACCTTTTGAGGGATTTTTCTCCTCTTTAAAAGTACATGTGGGGTAAGTTGCTGTATGTGTGTAGCTTTATCAGAAATGCAACATTGGCTTGTCGTTGTTGTGGTTCAGCTTTTTCAGCTATTTAAACATACATTTGACTGCAGTTTCTGAATAACATGAACACTAAGGGGCAGTATGACACCAACAACTTTTGTTTCATTTGGCACTGGATTTATTGTATTTGAAAACAACATCAATCAGGACTAACAAAAAACAAAGACAACTGCCCAACTAATGCTGTAATGAGTTATTGATATTTGTGCAATAATTCCAAAAAGAATGCCTAATGCAGTTGGCATTTCTGTGTGGAGGTGCATGTTCTCCCTGCGTTCGCGTGGGTTTCATCCGGGTGCTCCGGTTTCCCCCACAGTCCAAAGACATGCGGTACAGGTGAATTGGGTAAGCTAAACTGTCCATAGTGTATGAGTGTGGATGGGTGTGTATGAATGTTTCCCTGAGATGGGTTGCGGCTGGAAGGGCATCCGCTGCGTAAAACATGTGCTGGATAAGTTGGCGGTTCATTCCGCTGTGGCGACCCCAGGTTAATAAAGGGACTAAGCCGAAAAGAAAATGAATGAATGAATGAATGAATGAATATTTGGAACATATTTTCGAAGAATAAAGGATTATTATTTTTTTCTTATACTTTATTTATAAGAATTTTGTTTTATAAATTTGCACAAAACAGAAAAAACAAGCAGTCAACAACAACTAAAACAAAAAAACAAATACACAAACATCCCCAACACTAATTTCCCTTTTTTGACTTTAACAGAAGAGACACATAGCTAACAGTCTGCAAACATTAGTCCTCAAACATCACACAAATGCACAGCAAGTGTACGTATAGGGTGCAGCTGCGGGATCTTTTGTAAATGTATGAGATTAAATATCCTCTTGCTCTAAAAATTGTAAATTGTCAATGTATGTAAGAAAGGGAGACCATGTAGAGATGAATTAAAAGATTTCCAATAGCGTAGTAAAAGCAATTACTCAACATATTTTTTCTTTAAGCACAATATTTTTGCGACTGGTTTCAAAAATTGCTAACAGGGGTTTAGGTTAAAGGGTTAATTTTAGGGTAAAACAGGTAAAAGCAATTTAAAATCAAGTTAAAACTGCTTGGTTGCAGTTCACTTTTCTCTTACTGTGCACTCATACCGAAGGCGGCGAGAGTGTCAAAGTTTGCTCTGGCCACCCTGGTGACAATGGTGTCTGCCTTAGTGACAAAATTTGTTACATTGATCTTGTAATTAAAGGGGCCGTTGTAGCATATCAGCAAATCCGTTGCATTCCCACATAAAAACATGCTTTCTAGCATGAAAATGTTGCACGCTTTTTATCAAATTCATACGAAACAATCAAACACTTGGCAACATCTGTGGTCGAAACCCAAGTTCACAGTGACTGTGTTGTCTGGAATCTCGCAAGCGGTGGACTTCAACATTCTGATTGTTTGTCGCCAAATCGTGTCATAGCTCATTTGCATAAAGTTGACTTAATTTCAACTCTCCTCAATGCCCAAACCGGCGAAAACACGCCACGCTGCTTCTCGCTCCTTATCGTCACCGGCTCCCATTGAAAATGAATGACTTCCGGCTACTTTGACACTCTATGACCTGAAATGTGCAATGAAATGTTCACGGAGCAATGCTTTTCACTATTTTTTGCAAATGTGTAGGCTGAGGCATGTATTTTCTATGAGACTGGGGTGCAAAGACGTGTGTGTCATAAATAAATAATAAGTCTGCAAGTTTTAATCATAAAATGTAATGACATTTAGTAGAATCACTTTTTCTACTTTATATTTTATGAACTGGTCAGAATGGGATTATTAGTTGATGTGTTAGTGTTGTAGTTTTATAATTACAATAACGGGGTAATAACAAGATAATAAACCGAGCCAAAATGCTGTGTGGTGTGCCTCACATTGTGTGACTGGGCACCAAGCCTCACACCATCAGTTTACATAAGGCTGCAACCTCTCTTACATTAAAAGAATAATAGCACATTCCTAAATAAATATTTATCCATTGTTCATACTGAACATTCTAATGCTATGGTGGACATAAAAAAATATAAATAAAAATACAAGGGTTCCAGCTGGGCCAGTTGGCATTTCTGTGTGGAGTTTGCATGTTCTCCCTGTGTTGGCGTGAGTTTCTTCCGAGTGCTCCGTTTTCCCCCAAAGACATAAATTAAATTGGCCGTAGTGTATGTGTGTGTGAGTGTATGGGTGTTTCCCTCTACTGGGTTGCATCTGGAAGGGCATCCACTGCGTAAAACATATGCCAGAATAGTTGGTGGTTCATTCCGCTGTTGCAACCCCTAATAAATAAGAGACTAAGCCAAAGGAAATTTAATGAATGAATGAGTAAAAATGTAATTTAAAAAATTGCAGTTTAAAATATATATTTTTTTCCCCAAAATGAAGCTTTGGTCAGGATAATAGTTTTTAGCATGGCATTTCATTGTAAGTTTTTTTTATTATTATACGATTTTACATCTGTCCGCAATGAAAGGTTAAAAAAATTCACATTCAGAAAATCAGTAAAATTTCCATATTGATGCGTTCCACACTGATGGACCCATTAATCAGTAACACTGTAGTTAAATACACCAAGCATCCTTGCTTGTGTGGTATTTTTTATTATGCTACAACTTGATAATAAAAAAAGCAAAAACCATACAGGCATATGTTATAGCTTAAATTAAAGGGGCTTTCAAACTGTATTTACCCCAAACCATTTGTTTGTCCATCCATTTGACCATTTGTTCATCCATCAATACATCCATCCTCTACCTCTCCATCCACACATTCAGATCTCTCTTCCTAACAGCTGTGTGTGTTTGCTTTGTGCTGCACCTGATGGACGGCAGACTCTCAGGCTGGAGAGTTTGTGTTTAATCTGGAGAATTATGTGTATAAGAATCCACCTCGGGGTATGTACAGACCCATTGCTATAGCAGGCCACTCTTACGCCCATCATACATTTGTTTGTTTTTGATGGTTTCATGTAAAGTGTGTATTGAGAGTGTTGATTTGTTTTCCTCAACACTGCTTGGTGTGCTTTTGTGGATCTTTCTGCGAGTGTGTTTTTATTGCAAGTGTGCGTGTTTAATACTATTCTATTCTTGCTCACCGACTTTTCTCTTTTCCCCATTGCTGCGCACTGTAAGACAAAGGACGTAAGGTTAAAAAGCATAAAAAACCCTTTAGGAGATCAAAAAAGTATGAACATAAAGCAGGTGGGTGGCCAGAAGCGACTGTGATCGACTCGTCATGGCAATTATTCACAATTGTTTCTTTTTGTTTGTTAGAATAAAAGCATTTATTTCCATGGTGTTAGATTAAGTCGCTAGAATGGCAAATGTATTGGACTTAATTATAAACCCTTCGTATTTAAAATTTTAGAGAAACCTCAGGAAGAAAAGAAGGACACGTTTGCTGAGAAACTGGCAACGCAAGTTATCAAAAACCTCCAGGTCAAAATCACCAGCATTCACATCAGATATGAAGATGATGTAAGTGTTGACTCGTCAAACATAATGTCAGTTATGTGCATTTCTAGAATGTTTTCATGAAATAATGATAAGGATGTGGCTTTTATTCGTGTAATTTAATTGTGTAAATATTTAATGGTATATTGTGCTTCAGGTGTCTGATCCTCAAAAACCTCTTGCTATGGGTTTGACTCTTTCAGAACTCAGCCTACAGGTGCTCTCTTCAAATACATTCACAAAAATTTCTCTAAGTAAAGATCAGTTGCAGAATTTGTTAAAAAAAATATGCACTTTGTCCTTTCTTGTATAGACGGCAGATGAAAACTGGAAGACTTGTATTCTTAATGAAGCAGCCAAGATCATCTACAAGGTAAAACACCAGCATGCATGTCTTGTTTATTTTTATAAGGATTATGTCACATTAAAATTTTGTTTTCTGTGTGTATTCTCTACATAAGCTGGGGCGTCTGGAGTGTTTTTGTGCCTACTGGAATGTGAACGGTCCAATCTTCTACAAAGACTCCTGGGAGGAGATAGTGGTAATGTGCCTTTTTTATTTTTCTCTTATAAGTAATCCATCCTGTGGTGGTCATTTAGGATTGAAGACTGCTGTATTCAGGGTTCCCACAGCTCAGGGAATTTCTGAAATATCATGGAATTTTAGAATGTATAATCCAGACATTGAAAGTCAGGGAATTTGTCTATTAAGTCATGAAATGCCAGGGATGTTTGTTTGCCACTTGAAATTGTAGCTTATACAGTATTTATCAAAATGTAATTTTTCTATGCCATATATACAGTTGAGGTCAGAATTATTAGCCCCCCTGAATTATTAGCCCCCTGTTTATTTTTTCCCCAATTCCTGTTTAATGGAAAGAAGATTTTTTCAACACATTTCTAAACATAAAAGTTTTAATAACTCATTTCTAATAACTGATTATTTTATCTGATGACAGTAAATAATATTTGACTAGATATTGTTCAAGACACTTCTATACAGCTTAAAGTAATTAGGTTAACTTGGCAGGTTAGGGTAATTAAGCAAGTTATTGTATAACGATTGTTTGTTCTGTAGACTATCGGAAAAAAAATTGCTTAAAGGGGCTAATTATTTTGATCTTAAAATGGATTTTAAAAACTTAAAAACTGCTTTTTATTCTAGCCAAAATAAAACAAATAAGACTTTCTCCAGAAGAAAAAATATTATCAGACATACTGTGAAAATTTCCTTGCTTTGTTCAACATCATTTGGGAAATATTTAGAAAAGAAAAAACAATTCAAAGGGGGGCTAATAATTCTGACTTTAACTGTAGAATGGTATTGCACTGTTTCATAGCTTTTGTTGTAGTTGAGCAATTTTCAGCTCCATTTTAGTCCTTTCACAGTCGTCAACTAACAATCACAGTCAAATGCAGTCACCAGATTGTACCTGATTACTATGACTAACCTGCTAGAATAATATACATTTTAAGAGCTTTCACTTCAAAATGACCACTTCAAAGTAGATGACAGAAAAGGTAAATGTAAAGTTTTAAAACTACTATCAAATATGGTTAGAGGGAGCACTTTGCAGTAAAATCAGATTTTTTAAATTTTTATCTGAAGCAAATTTGCCAACTGTTGTATTAATAGTAGCTATTAAAGTCCTACAATATAATATTCAAGCTAAACCCATTCTAATATTATGCAAAGCTCAACAATGCCTGTTTTATTGTTCATGTAAACTCAGCTTTTTAGTAAGTGAAACTCAGGGAATAGTTTAATAGAAAAATAATTGTATATTTTGCCAATGTAAACATTAGAGTTTATTAAAAAATATATTCTGTTATCAGTCATAATGTAATTCTAAACTTGTAATGTTTTTGTTTATAGTAGGCCTGTTCAGACTGAAGGCAAATCAGGTTGTTCTCAAATCAGATTTTTCAGGCACGCTACAGTATAAATTATTTGCAGGTGACCAAGTCAGATTTGTTTGTCTGCACATCATCTGCCTTTCTGCAAGGATTGAATTGGTAACAGCTTGGGTGTTTTCACATATATGATAAGGCTTTCAAAATGGACACAGGATAAATGAAGGTGAATTATCTCACTCTCCAAATAAGTGCAGGGTTGAGTCACACTGGAACTCTTTAATTTTTGTA
This sequence comes from Danio aesculapii, assembly GCF_903798145.1. NCBI lineage: Eukaryota > Metazoa > Chordata > Actinopteri > Cypriniformes > Danionidae > Danio > Danio aesculapii. The sequence goes on along the minus strand of NC_079441.1, from coordinate 28,264,867 downwards.
CTGTAATGAGTATATGTTGAGTTGTTTTGTAATTATGGCAAACTTCAATGTGTGTGTGTGTATAGCTTGTATTCCTCACGTTGTGGGGACCAAATGTATATGGGGGACCCAACAAGTATAGCAATATCAGTAAATTTTGACTTTGTGAGGAAAATCTTTGGACCCCATGAGGAAAATGACTCATAAATTAATTATATTTAATACACTTTCTGTGAAGGTTGGTTTAAGGGCTAACGGGATCAAATATACAGCCTGAAACAGTATAGACATCATTACATCTATGGCAAGTCCCCATAAAGACAGCAGTGTGTGCGTTCGTACACGTGTGTGCGCGTGTGCGTGTGCGTGTGTGTTTGTGTGTGCATCAGCTATTTCCCACTGGTTTTGACGTTGTCATTGCACATTGAATTTTGTTGATGACTGGACATCCAGAGCATCCAAACTGAGATGCATCTTTAAAAATATGAATTCAAATCACCCTGTTATGTGCATTTTTTTTTAAACTAATTTCTTTGACTTGCTGTCTAAACATAGCTTTAGAGATGTAAAAGGAGCTGTTGTTGAATCCACTTTTTAATCATTTCTTACATGCAACCAGAAACTGCCATACCAATTGAGGTGTTCAGAAGAAGTACTAGGACCATGTTCATTCTGTCTTACTCAGTAATATGAGCAAAACAACCCATCTGCTTTAGCTTATGTGTGCAGACAGCATTTAACATCTGCATCTGCTAACAGACAGCCGGCGCTTATGTTCTTTACTCAATAAAAGTGTGTTTGAAAATCCTACAAATATTATTGGTTAACAATTATATTGTAAAACTAATAGTGCAAAGAATTTACAAGCAATAAGTAAGACAAGGCTAGTCGATAAGAAAACCTTATTAAGAAACCATTAAAGTTTAGATGTATTTGATACTTCTAGCTCAATCATTATTCATTTATGATTGTATCAGGAATAAATAGTGGTAAAGTTTATCTTGAACATTTACATTGAAAATCTTTGATCTTGCTGACATAAAGTCTTTAGCTGGAGGCTCTGACTAAACACTTAACTCATCTCTTATCAAGACTTGTGACATCGAGTCATTGCAGTGATAGTTAATGTTGATTGGCTCCTAGTACAATCGTTTAATCTCTTCCTCTCACTTTTAATCTCTTCCTTTTTATCTCTTAATCTTTCTTGCCCTATCAGAGGGGCAAAAGAAAAAAAAGGTTTAATTTCTCTCAGTAGATTTCCTCTGCTAGACTGCACAGAATAGGCCTGAATGTGCAATGTAACTGCTATTAAAACATGTACTATACCGAATTGTATTCATTTTATTAGGTACACCTTACTAGTACTGGGTTGGACCCCTTTTGCCAATTGAGAACTTTTGCTTTCAGAACTGCCTTAATCCTTCATGGCTTAGATTCAACAAAGTACTGGAAATATTCCTCAGAGAATTTGGTTCATATTGGCATGATAGCATCACGTAGTTACTACAGATTTGTCAACTGTACATCCATGATGCGAATCTCCCATTCCACCACATCCCAAAGGTGCTCTATTGGATTGAGGTCTGGTGACTGTGGAGGCCATTTGAGTACATTGATCTCATTGTCATGTTCAAGAAACCAGTCTGAGGTGATTTGCATGTTATCCTGCTGGAAGTTGCCATCAGACTACTGACAGTGGTCTTAAAGGGATGGACATAGTCAGCAACAATACTCAGGTAGGCTGTGGTGTTGAAACGATACTTAATTAGTACTAATGGGCCCAAAGTGTGCCAAGAAAATATTCCCCACACCATTACACCACCAGCAGCAGCCAGAACCAATGATACAAGGCAGGATAGATCCATGCTTTCATGTTGTTGATGCCAAATTCTGACCCTACCATCCGAATTTTGCAGCAGAAATCGAGACTCATCAGACCAGGCAACGTTTATTCAATCCTCTGTTATCCAATTTTGGTGAGGCTGTGTGAATTTTAGCCTCAGTTTCCTGATCACAGCTGACGGGAGTGGCACCCGGTGTGGTCTTCTGCTGCTGTAGCCCATCCACCTCAACGTTGGACGTGTTGTGTGTTCAGAGATGCTCTTCTGCATACCTTGGTTGTAGCGAGTGGTTATTTGAGTTACTTTTGCCTTTCTATCAGCTGGAACCAGTCTGGCCATTCTCCTCTAACCTCTGGCATCATCAAAGCATTTGCGCCCACTGAACTGCCGCTCACTGGATATTTTCTCTTTTTCGGACCATTCTCTGTAAACCCTAGAGATGGTTGTGTGTGAAAATCCCAATAGATCAGCAGTTTCTGAAATACTCAAAGCTGCCCGTCTGGCACCAACAACCATTCAAAGCTACATTCAAAGTCACTTAAATCACCTTTCTTCCCCATTCTGATGCTCAGTTTGAACTGCAACAGACCATCTTGACCATGTCTACATCCTAAATGCATTGAGTTGTTGCCATGTGATTGGCTGATTAGAAACTTGCGTTAACAAGCAGTTGGACAGGTGTACCTAATAAAGTGAATGTATTTACAGCGTGGTCTGTATTTAAAAAATATTGTAGATTTAGATTTTTCAGAAAGAAAGTCATGTTTTTTTAATATAATTGCAGCCAAAATGTAAACAAATTAATTTGCCAATACTTCAGTCTGTGTGTCATTTGCTCTGTCTATATTAAAGTGGAAATTAAATATCTAGTGTGTCCGAAGGTATCTAACATAAAAAAAATGGTATTTGTTTGAATTGAAGTTTAAATAAAGCATTTTGGCTATTAGAAATGTCTTACTAACTAGTCGACTTTGACTTAACATTTTTGAATTCGTATTTAAACATATCAAAAAACATCTCAGAATCTTGAAATTGTTTTGTGTGTGTGTTTGCAGGAGAAGCTAAAAGCAGGAATAAGCACAAAAAATGAGGAACTGCGAGGCTATCAATACAGTATGTACTATTCACAAGAAGTTCATGGCTGTATGTATTATTATTATCTGCCTTGGAGCTGTTTAGTATAGCTTTGTTAGTATGTGTTTATATTGTTCTCTGCTGAAGAGAAAATGGAAGATTATAAATAATAAACATGACTGAAAGACAGAAAAGAACAACATGGATGTTGTTAGCCTTGGGAGCACTACATTTTATATAGTAAAGTAAATATTAAATGGCAAAAAAATGACTAATAATGTATCATATTCCACTTATGTAAACTGTGATCACTACACTTCTGGGTGTGTGTGTTACCTGCCACAGCTTCTGTTTCATGAGCTGTTTATACAGGCTATGGGATCTCAAACTGCACACATGGCACACCTCTTTATAGCACACAAACTTTCAATTATAATGACATACAAATACTAAAGGTAAACTGTTTGAATATGTTGTTGCAATTACCATACATATGAGTGGACCGAACTTGTCAGTATAATTAAGTTGTTTTGAAGTTAAAGTAAAGTGAAACCCAAAAATAAAAATTCTGTCATTATTTACTCACCCTTGACTTGTTCCAAACCAGTTTGACTTCTGTTGAACACAAAAGAAGATATACTGAAGAATGATGGAAACCTGTGACCGTTGACTTCCATATTATTTGTTTTTCCTACTATGGACTTCAGTGGTAACAGGTTTTCAGCTTTCTTCAGAATATCTTCTTTTGTGTTCAACAGAAAAAAAAGTTGTGTGAACTTTAAAGGATTTATGACCAAAATAGTGTTAGCATTATAAAGTAGACTGTGATTCATAATGAACTCGTATGTTTCTTCATATAGTTTTCAAACCCATATTTGCCTCTGCAAGGATGTGCATCAACCCGAATGCCGAAGTTGAGCTCAAGTCACCCAAAGCAAATCTGCACCTGGAGGTTCAGAACATTGCAATTGAGATGACCAAATCGCAGGTACTGTATATCAGTATACACGTATGGCCACTATCTAATGTTATTTATTTATTTATTTAATAAATAATTACTTTGTAAAGCAAGTATGCACTGATTTGAGCAAAAGTGGCAATCTGCTTGTTATTAAGTGGTGACGTGTTGGTGACGGATGTAATACTGTTTCCGGGTCCGAGCCGCCACTCATTTGAATTGAGAAAATATTCGTTTATGACCGCTTTTTAGTCATATCACACTTTAAAGTGAATTTGATATAAAGTCATAGTGTACACAACAATCTCTGGGCTTGCTGCATCACAAATACCAAAATGTTAACATGATCGTGATTTTCGAAAGTATTACAGCGCTTTGTAAACGTTTATTATTATCATTTGATGAGTCTCGCCATACAGTTTGATATAGCACTTGGACCTGGAAGCAGCTTCTCGTGACGTAACACTTAACTAGCGGATAAAGGCTTTAAAGATTTATTTTTTTTTGTTGTTGCAAAGATTCTCATTAATTTCAATTACAGTGCTCAGCACAAATGAGTAGATTCCCTTTTGAAAATTAATATTTTTATCAATTTCTCAGTGAATATAGCCAATATATTTTGGACAGTTCAAACAAAACAGTTTTTTAAACATATAAATCTATTCAAATAAGAGTGTGGTCACCTAATGTTATTAGGGATAGAAAGAAAATACACTTAAATTCAAATGAGTTATTGCAAAAAACAATCAGAAACTACAAAATTTCAACTTAATTTGTTTTTTCTTTAGATTTTTCCTGTTTATATTCCTAATTATTTTCCCCGAACATATTTATTTGGGAATACTCATTTTTGCACTGCACTGTGATCTTAAGTTGTTTTGTTAGATCAGTTTTGGATTTGCTACTGACTTGTGTATATGCACAAAACGTATATATTATTGTAAAGCATCCTATAGATAATATTCACTTAAAATGAGATTTGTAAGAGGTGTACTCATTCATGCTGAGCACTGTAAATACTTTTTTTCTTTTACTTTCTACTCTTAAAATGTTATGCAGCATAAGCCTTGATTTGGTTCTTGACAGCAAAAATAAATTACATTTTAAAATACAATAAACAGAAAAAGTAAATTTTATAATGTAATAATGCAGTAGTTCATAATGTAAGTGTCTTACTGTATTTTCTGATCAACTGCAGGCTTAATGTATGGCAAGCCATTATAAAATGTAATCCATAAAATTTACTATTATCTATTTTTGTGCTTCTCGAGCTTATTTTCCATTATGTATGCAAAAATACATACTATGATAATCTAAAAATGTATTAGAACCGAATGAATGACTACTAGTATATTCATTTTATGTATGTTACATTCATAATAGATTTAAAAATATTATTACTTGTCTATAAATCCCTAAATGGCCTAGAACCTCAATACAGTACAGATATGCTCACTGAATACAAATCTAACAGATCACTCAGATCTTTAGGATCATATAAACTAGAAATTTCAAGAGTTCAGTCAAAGCAGAGTGAATCCACCTTCAGCTACTTTGCCCCCCACTGCTGGATCAGATGTGCTCCAACATTAGGCACATTCAAATCAAGACTGAAAACACATCTGTTTAGCTATGCCTTTACTGAATGACCACTGTGTTACGTCTGGCAGATCACACTATTACATCTTTCTTTTTCTTTTTTCATTCTTTTATAAGCTTTTATAATTGTGTATGAAATGTGCTATATAAATAAACTTGCCTTGCCTTGTCTTACTAGTTACAGTGAAAATTGAATAGCTGATATTTAATTGAAAAATCAATGGCGAAAATGTTACATTTGTTGTCAGTAACAATAAAATAGTTACTCACTATTGAAATAAGTACTAGTATCTAATTATTAGTGCAGTATTTATGGAAAATTTACTGTTCCTCTGTAATAAACAGTTGCATACATAATATACAGTAAATAGAGATTGTAAATTGTTGCTCACAACTTGCTTGAATCTGTTATATACAGTAAATATCAGGACTGAGGAGACAGAACAGGTCTTGAAAGAAAGGAAGGATATATTATGTTGTTTTATTGGTTGATTCTAGTACCTGTCTATGGTGGATCTGCTGGAGTCTATAGACTGTATGGTGAAAAATGGCCCTTACAGAAAGTTTAGGCCAGACGTTCCAGTCCACAGAAACGCCAAGCAATGGTAAGTGCATTTGAATTGTTATGGGATTGATTCGAGCTTGGTGTTTCTAACATGGCTTCTCTGATTGGTCAGGTGGAAATACGGCATCAGCAGTATACTGGAAGTGCATGTCAGGCGCTTCAACCAGATGTGGAACTGGACGAACATCAAGAAGCACAGACACACACTTAAAGCTTACAAAGCAGCGTACAAAGTCAAACTCACACAAAGTGCAAAAGTGCGAGAAGACACAGAGAAGCAGATTCAGGTATTAACTGTAGATCTGGATCACATTTCTGATTATTTTTCAGAATATTCATTTTTCAGAAAAAGATTTTTTTACATATTGAATAGATTAATTTTAAAATTGATTATGATCTTCTAAAATCTGTTTATTAGCCTTTAACAAAAAGTATGATAGTTTTACAAGAAAATAAACAACAAATATTACTGCCAACCCTTCCCCCATAACAAAATTATATTACAGTTTCACACCAAAAAAAACATATAAATAGAAAACAAATAAATAAATAAATAATTACAAATTTTAAAAGCACAGTGTCAATTATGTATAAAAGAAGTCCTGGATTGTTCATATTTAGAAGTAGTCCATGTACAATGTACACATGCACATCAACAAACAGAATTTATAAGCATATGACCCACAGATACAGTATACTTACAGTAGTTAAATGTATTCTTCAATTGAAAACCCCTAAGGCTTAGACTGACAGTATGTAGAAGCACTCACATTCTTTAAACTAAATGGGTCCCATTTCTCAGAGAAGTACTAGACTTACCATTTATTGTAAACCAAATTTTGTCTAAATGAATGAAGCCTCCAGTTGTCAAAAGTTGGAGGAAATCTTCATTTCTTTTTTTAAATTTTTTTTATTAGAAAATACAAAAGGTACACAATTTGAGATAATGCAAATACAAAGAAAATGAAACAATAACAAAAATACAAAAAACAACAACAATACAATCAAATACCGGCGCGTGTGTGTGTGTGTATGTGTGTGTATGTGTGTGTGTGCGCGTGTGTGCGCGCGTGGGTGTGCATGTAAAGGTAACTTGGTAAACAGGTCAGAGTACATACAAAAGGAACAATGACAGTCACTAAATGAAGTAAGTAACATATATAAGGAGTGGCAACAATGCTAGTGATATAATGATAGTAATAATGACAGTAAACAAGCAAGAAAGGACAGTAATAATCATTAACAACAACCACTACAATAATAAAAATAATAATAATAAAAATAAATGCCAAGTACTACACCAACTACTACTACAGAGAGTTTCTAATGCTACAACTATTACTACTGCTACTACAGCCACAACCACTACTACTCCTACAATGTGTACTACTACTGAACCTATTACAACGACTACTACCACTGATACTACTACTACATCTACTACTGATATTACTACAGGAATGACTGCTACTACAACATCTACAAAAACAACGTCTACTGCTTCTGATACTACTACACAGACAACGACTACTACCACTACTACACATCCACTACTTCTGATACCACTATACCAACGACATCTCTGTGTTTGGACTCTCAGTAGTGATTATTAAACCACACTGAACTGAGCTAAACTGAACTGAACTTAAACACTACAAATTGAACTACACTGTTCCTATTTACTGTGCCCTTTTATGTGAAGCTGCTTTGACACAATCTACATTGTATAAGCGCTATACAAATAAAGGTGAATTGAATTGAATTGAATCTACTACTACAGATACTACTTCAACTACTACTTCAAAAACCCAAGCTATAACTTCAACCACTACTACTACTACTATGACTACTACTACAACTACAGCAACCTGAATAATGACAATGGTAGAAATACTTGCAATAATGATAATGAGGACATAACAGGACAAGTCAGGACAGTACTAATAATAATGATAACAAAAGTAGAAGTAATAATGTTGATGATAATAGTGAGGAGGTGAGGGGGGGTTGGGATTTCAGGAAGAGAACAAATAATATTAATAATGATGATGATTAGAAAATTAGAAAAAGAGAGAAAAAAATAGAAAAGGAAGGAAAATAAAGAGTAGAAGAAGAAAAGGAGAATAAGAAAAGGAAGTGGAAACAATTTGCAGCAGACAAGACAATGAGAATATTGAGAGAAGAAAAACATTACTATAATAATGATAATACACGGATAGTAAAAACTCTAAGTAAAGAATAATATTGAAAAGAAGAATTTAGGTAATACTATGATTAGTTATTAATAATAGTAATAATAATAATAATAAAAAAGAATGAAAGAAATCTCAATTTCTATAGTAAAAGAATGCATCGTCTTGCTAACAGTGTCAAAACTGCATTTGCAGTACACTAGATAAATATGTAATAATCAGAGGAAGTCCAAAATGTGCAACCAGAGGACATGGATTGATGTGCATCTGTCACAGAAGAGAAATATTAGAAAATTGATTACCAAAAAGAAGTGATAAATGGGCAAATCCAAAACTATGGATTCAATCTGCAGTGGCTTGCTTGCAGTGAACACATATAGGGTCAAAATCTTAGAATATTTTTTAAACCTCACTTTTTCTTTCAGAATCTGTCAGATTCTGGAGTGTATTACAGTTATAAAGAAAAATTTAAATGATAAATGATCTTAAATAAAACAAATACATTTATAGAGATGGCATACAAGTATATAATTTCACTCACCTGGGAAATGGAGGCCATGTAAATGGTTTGTGAACACAATTAAGTGCACACAACATGCCATATTGTCTGATAATTATAAGAAATAATTCCAAAAGGCAATTGACTGCATAAAGCCACATAAAACAAACCTAAAATATGATGTAAATGGCGAGTTCAGCGGCTAATTAGCCGTAATCAGCTGAGGTGAAGTGATGGCGACCAGCGAGACCTAGCTGTCACTCTAAGTGGCCACGCCCTTAATTATGCAGACATAATATAACTCAATAAAAACGAAACGGATGAGTTCCAAAAAAAATACACCCCCTCACAGTTGTCACGAAGGGTAATGTTAGCTATATGAACGGAAATTGTTCTTTGTACCAGGCTGTAAACCTTTTTTTTCTGCTGTAAAGTTGACCATTTTTACAGTGGGCTCAATAGAAATTTGCTCTATTATGGAGCCAGGACTGCATGTTCTCCCTGCATTTGCGTGGGTTTCCTCCGGGTGCTCCCGTTTCCCCCACAGTCCAAAGACATGTGGTACAGGTGAATTGGGTTGGCTAAATTGTCGGTAGTGTATGAATGAGTGTGTGTGGATGTTTCTCAAAGATGGATTGCGGCTGGAAGGGCTGGATAAGTAGGTGGTTCATTCCGCTGTGGCAACCCCATATTGATAAAGGGACTAAGCCGAAAAGAAAATGAATGAATGAATGAATTGAGCCAGGACTAGCGGAATTTCAATGAATCACAGTTTCAGTTACGTCCGTATTTCCTTCACAAGTGAGAGCGGGAGGTTGCTGCTTGGTTGGTACACCATTGTTTATGAATGTATCTTTCATGTTGTTGTCAGGAGCTAGAGAAAGGCCTGGATGTGTTCAACATTGTATTGGCCAGACAGCAGGTTCAGATGGAGGTGAGATGACATGTAGCAGAACAGAAAGTACTAATAATCTGATTTTATTATATAATATAGTATAGTAACTTCTCGTTCTCTCTCCACAGGTGGTTCGGTCTGGACAGAAACTGGTTGCCAAAAAGGCTGCCACTCAGAAACAGAGTGGAGGAGGTTTCTTCAGCAGTTTTTTTGGCAAAAAAGAAGGAAAGAAGAAAGAGGAGGAAGAGGAGGATAAAGAGCCTGAGAGTGAGGATTTAAACTTTTATATCAGGGGAGCTCAAACCTGCTGTTGTAGGGCCAATTTTTAGTGGAATTCAGCTCCAAGTTGTTTGGACGTTTCTAGTCTGTCTTCGGACCGAGCTGGTTCATGTGCTAAACTCACCTGAAAAGTGGTCCTTCAGGAATGGGTTTGGACACCTCTTCTATTTCAACTTTTCTATTTGAATCTGTATTTTACATCACATTTACATGCAAGTACATGAATGTGTTCACAGGTATTGATTCCATTATGACTGCAGAAGAGAAATCTAAGCTCTATACAGCCATTGGCTACAGCGGGAGCTCACATAACCTTGCCTTACCGAAACATGTGAGTGGAAAATATACATCTGCTACACTGGAGAGGAACTGTTACAGTCACCATTGTTTTGCTAATTCTTGCAAGTGAAATTAATTTAAAAATAATTTCAAGAAATGTTTAGTAAATAAATAATACATAAATACATAAATTAATTAAGTTAATGAATAAACAAAAGTAGATAATAAATAATGCAATTAATAAAGTAAAAATAAGATCAAAATACATAATACAATTTTATTTGGATGAATAAATGCAGACTAGTAAAAATGAAATGATCAAACAATTAATAATTGCTTTGAAGTAATATAGTAATTATAAATAATAATTACATAAACACATTATCAAAAATATTATTAAAATAAATTAAAAACAAAATAAAAAAAATATTAATGAAAATCTGATCAAAATGCAGTACAGTGCTCAACATAAATAAGTACACCCCCTTTTGAAAATTAATATTTTATCCTTTCTCAGTGAATAAAGCCCATCATTTTTGGAAAAAAATGTAAAGTTGGTACCTTAACATCTTTAGGAGTAGAAATATAATACATTAAAATATAAATGAGTTATTGAAAAAAAAATACAAACTACAAAAGTTCAGCTACAAATGTAAATATTTGTATGTTTTTCTTGATTAGGTCCTGTTTTGGCTTTGGTACTGACTAATCTTTTTTTTTTTTTTTTAATTGACGAATAACAAACATGCAAGATTCGAGCTTACACAAAAACGACAGTAATAGTAACCTGCTGCTGCCCATATAAACCAGTAAAAAAAAGAAAAAAAAAAGAGGGAAAAAACAGACATACATAAATAACGCAAATACAGCCGGAGGAAAGAAGGACTTGTGTATCCGTGATATTTCCAAAATATTTATCATAAGAATCCAAGAATCTATCACGTTTCTTGTTTTTAACCAGTCTAAGAGATTTATTAAAAACATCAATTTCAATTAAAAAATGTAAAAAAGAAGGCTGCAAATTTGAGAATTTTTGATTGTGAATAAAATATTTTCCATACAAATCTTTAAGCATCTGGTATATCTGGTATACATCTGGTATATCGGTTTTACCTTTAAATTAACAAATAATATCTTGTAGTTGAAAGGGGCTGCAAGAAACAATGTAATTACCTTTATAAAGATATAAGCTATTCCAAAAGCTTTTTGTGTTTTCACTCTGAAAAATATGTGAATCAGGGTTTCATCTTCAGTTTTCCAAAATGAGCATGAGCTTTCAACTTCCAAATACTTTGCCAAAATACTATTCGCTGGATATATTTTATAAAGAATTTAAAATGAATCACTTTTGTTTTATTGGGAATTCAGCACTTATAAGGTAATAGGTAGGCATTTAATAGGTAGGCATTAGGTTAATAAAGGATGGCCAGTAAAATCTGCCCCTAGGAACATTATACTTGTTATTTTGGAAAGTTTGTTTAATATATTTATTATTACATTTATTTATCAAATAAACTAATTCCATTTAAGTTCAGCTCTGGCTCTACTGACTAATCTAATGTATATACACAAATAAATTATTGTAAAGCATTCTGCAGAAAAGATGGCTTTATTTGCACACAGTACCTCCTAATGGCCAAAGAGTGTAAAACAAGCAGATGAGTTACAGATGGCCTGATTTGATATGTGGCTGTTTTTTGCACCAGTTACCGCTTATAAATAACATTAAGGAAAAATCAGTTTCCACTGATCGATTTAAATGAATGTATTGTTTAATTTCTGTTGCTATATAATTATTGTATAACATACCAACTATAGAGCTGCACGGTACTGCAGTGAGTAGCACAATCGCCTCACAGCAAGAAGGTCACTGGTTTGAGCCTGGGCTGGGTCAGTTGGCATTTCTGTGTGGAGTTTGCATGTTCTCTCTCTCTCTGTGTGTGTGTGTGTGTGTGTGTTTGTGTGTGTGTGAGAATGAGTGTGTATGGATGTTTCCCAGTGATGGGTTGCAGCTGGAAGGGCATCCGCTGCGTAAAACATGTGCTGGATAAGTTGGCGGTTCATTCTGCTGTGGCGACCTTAGATTAATAAAGAGACTAGGCCGAAAAGAAAATGAATGAACGAATAACAACTATAAATGTGTATTAAATTGATTGGATTGAAATGAATGGGACCTTCAAAGGTCGGGGGACTCTATTTATGACTTTGAAACATACCTGGTTCATTCACATTATCTTGTGGACAAACTAAGTGGTGCAAAAAATATTTCAAAGCACATGTGGAAGATGTGTGTGTGTGCTATTGAATGTGCAGGACGGTTAATTAAAGTAAAACTAAGACTAAAACTATTGCTCAAAAAATATTTTTCTTAACTGCAATAAAATAAAAAATCAATTGTTTACCTCTGTTAAACTAAATTAACTAAATCTAAAAATGAAACCAAACATGTAATGGCTAAATAGAATTTTTTTTCACGGAATAAAAACTAAATGAAAACTAACAAAACCATTTAAAAAACTAAAACAAAACTAAAATTAACAACATTTTTAAAAAAAGGATCCAAATAAAAATTATTTAATTGTGCTAAACTATAAAACCTTTGCAAATCGTTTAAAGTATGTCTTATCGAACATGTTGCACCTTAAAAAAACTAAAGATGTGTAAAACATAAAATTTCATGTATATCTTTCTTAGCCTGGACTGAACACTCAAACATATGAATGTGCATTTATGTGCAGTATGTAGCTGTGATTGTCAACTTTAAACTGCTCAGCACTTCGGTAACATTCAGAGAGGAGCCTGGAGTTCCAGAGATCCTCAAAGTGCAAATGATTGACCTCAGTACGTCCATTTCACAGAGGCCAGGAGCACAGGCCATCAGGTTTGCATCATGTATACCTTAACAGCAGCCATAAAACACACCTGTCATATGCTTGATGGTGTATATACATATATAGGGCTAAATATAAAGTATTTGTGTGTGTGTGTGTGTGTACTTGTTTATATGGTTAACGAGGACACAAAGTTGTATAATGACATGGGTATGGCCTAGTTGTAGTTTATTAAGATTTTTTATGAGGACATGCCTTATGTCCTCGTAATTCAAAACACTTAAAAATCATACTTGGCGGGTTCTTTTGACATTGGCTTCGAGGTTGGGTTTAGGGGTTGGGGTTGGGTTAGGCCATATGATAAGTACAGGGTTCTTACCGGTGCTGGAATTCTTTGAAAACGCTTGAATTTTTATCTAGTATTTTCAAGGTTTGAAAAAGTGCTTAGATTTTGGATAAAGTGCTTGAAACTACTTGAAAATGCAATTGTGTTGCTTTCATAATAATTTGTTACTAAATCGTAAATGATAAATAACTATTTAAAAGAAAAATTTAGCTTTTGCATAAAATGAAAACTATTATATACTAGACAATACTATAACACATATAATGTTATGAAGTATGTACAGTATGTGTATGTAAATATATTATTCGCCACACTTGTAAAGTGCTGGAAAAATGTTAAAATGGATCTAAAAATGGTTGAAAATTGCTTAAATTTGACTTCTCTACTCCTCTAAGTACTTTTATAGTAGAAAATATATTACACCTATAGAGAGTCCTCGTAAACCATATGTACAATAATGTGTATGTGTTGCGCAGGGTGGAGGCTAAGCTGGAGCACTGGTATGTGACTGGTCTGCAGCAGCAGGGTGAAGTGCCGTCCCTCATCGCATCACTCGGGGATTCAGACTCTTCTCTGCTCAGCGTGCGTTTCGAGATCAATCCAGAGGACAGCACTGCTGACCAGCTCCTCAGAGTGCACTCACAGCCTGTAGAGATCATCTATGATGCTGTAAGACTCACACAATCACTGTCATTAAATCTTTGTATCAGACAGAGCCATTGACCTAAGTGAAGTTGGGGGTTACTTTGGCTGCTTATGGAGGTGTGGTTGCAGACATTTACCTATCTAATTGGGGCTTTTTCCTCAATATTAAGTACACAAAGTTCAGTCTAGCATCCTTTCCTTGTAAGTTCAGACTTCGCAAGTTTGATATAGAAAACAAACTCCCGAGGACACGTCGGGTAAATCTTCAAAGGCAACAGGGTAATTTATAGGGTAATTTATAGCCTCATTCACATCACCCTGGCTGATATGAGAGGTCATCCAGCGGTAGATCCTTGATTAACTGTCCAACATGTGCTGCTCTTACCTAGGTAGGTGTGCTCATAGCACCCGCTGACTGCCTGGAGCTCAGACGTCTGCATATGCGTGTGTAGTCCCCTGATGCGCATTTTACCGGTGTAGTGTGGACTGAGAGCTTTTCAGAAACGCTAGGTGAAACGCCAGTGTGGACGTCAATCATTTTCATTCTAAAAATACATGTTAGTGTAAATGAATCGCTTTCGCCAATTTCCTCTGCTCATGCCCAAAACTTCTTGCACACCCCCTCATATATACGCTGCTCAAGCGCAGATCTTCTTGTGCGCTCTCAAATAAACGCTACTGAAGTGCGATTTATTGAGTTTATGTAACAAGTACAGTATGTCTCCAACATTTATTAGATTTGCTAGGAATATTTATGAATGTCTCCAATAGACCTACGGCGCGGTATTAATGTGTCCTGAAGTAAAGTGAAATCGCTATACATGGTGTTTGCTGGCCTTACGCATCACGCATCTGTCAGTCAGTCAGTCAGCACGTAACCTTAAAGGGTTAAATAAATAACGCACAGCCCCACTACGGTTACAGAAAAGGTCGCGCTGTTATAATTCACTTACCTTTTAATATGTTTTGGTGCGATTATCACCCGCTATTAAAAAAAACAAAAACACAATGAATGTTTGAATGAGAAGCTGTAATGTAGCCGTGGCGGGATCAATTTTGCCATGGAAGAATGAATGTAGCGGAAACCATGAAGTAAATTATTACCATTAAATTGAAACTTAGACTTAGTGTATTAAAAATTAGCACTTTTTTTTACTTAATAACCAAAATATAATAAAACATTATCTATATTTAATGGATATATTTTATGGATAATGTTTTTGAAAGCGTATACATATATATATATATAT
Organism: Danio aesculapii; assembly: GCF_903798145.1. Classification (NCBI taxonomy): domain Eukaryota; kingdom Metazoa; phylum Chordata; class Actinopteri; order Cypriniformes; family Danionidae; genus Danio; species Danio aesculapii. Next base: position 28,249,635 of record NC_079441.1, on the reverse strand, counting down.
ATATATATATATATATATATATATATATATATATATATATATATATATATATATATATATATATATATATATATATATATATATATATATATATATATATGTGTATATGTATACGCTTTCAAAAACATTATCCATAAAATCATATATCATATATATATATATATATATATATATATATATATATATATATATATATATATATATATATATATATATATATATATATATATATATGAATAAATATATGCATAAATATATGAATAAATAAAATTCTTACTTTTTTGGTACCATTAGAATGTTTGTACATACATTAGAATGTATTTAATTATTTCTGGACAGAAATTCATGTATAATTTTATACATTTGTACAGCAATATTACAGAGGTCATGTCATACAGTGTAAAAGTACTTTATATTCAGAATTATTTTTTGTGATATATCACAGTGCAGCTCAAAAATGCTTAGTAATAAATAAATTTATTGTAGATGTGTAACTCTACTATATGCTTTATACTGGACTTCAAGCCTATAGGTTTTAACCATTTGTGTAATTTACATATAATAACTTTTAGCAGCATACATGCATATTTTTAGCATAATTCTTAGGTCAGAATAAGTATGCATTTCATTTTTACA